>NW_027187244.1:171168-243950 GCF_028583685.1 Petaurus breviceps papuanus
GTGTGTGTGTGTGTGTGTGTGTGTGTGTGTGTGTGTGTGTGTGTGTGCTTGCAGATCCACTCAGCACAGTATCTGGCAAATGGGAGACACTTAATAAATACTTATTGGTTGACTGATTGATTGATGAAGTCCGTGTCTATGGTGGATCTTGCTAGATTAATCTCTTAGCTCTAGCCTCCCCCTCTTTTGTAGACTTCTCTTCTCTCTCTTCCAGGTATATTTCATAAATTCATTTTTTACCAAGATCATTCTTACAAAGCTCTTAATCAAAGTGATAGAAAGCAGAGCCGTATTAGAGTCAAGGCACACACTGTGCACATGCCAGACCACTGCATTCATCTAGTCCTCACCTCTCCACCCCTCACTCCCAAGTTAGTAAAGAGGCCTCAAACTTAGAAGTTCTCAGTATCTAGCAGCCAGGATAGTCATCCATTCATGGACAGGTGTAGACTTCTTAGACTGTAATGATGAATATGGGATTCATTAAACTCCCTGGTAACTGGAATTAGCCTCAGTTTCCCTTGGCTCCATGTGGTCCATCTTATTTGCTTGAGGACATATGTGTACTTCAATCTATGCTTTTGTCCTTTTTATACTGGAACAAAGTCTGGTTGGTTTTCAACAAAGGAAAAGAGTGGTCTTTGGCTATTGAAATTCCTTTGAAGACAAATATAAAGAGAGGAGATAAACTTGTTTTTAGCAATCTCTTTTTTCAAATGCCTAACTACTGCTTCTCTCATCATCACCCAGGTACGCTCATAAGTATTCTTTTCACTGCTGGATGCCAACATGCCTGGTTGAGGTGAAATTATAGAGGTTTGCTATTTATAGTTTGTTTATTGACAAAGTGATATCAAAATGTATTTGTTGGGGCGGCCAGGTAGCACAGCGAGTAAGAGCACCGGCTCCAGTGTTGAGAAGACCTGGAGATCGAATCCGGGCTCAGATACTCAGCACCACACCCAGAAATAACTGGCTGTGTAACCTTGAGCAAGTTACTTAACCCCTATTGCTTGAGGGCGGCCAGGTGGCTCAGCGAGTAAGGGCACTGGCTCCAGTGTCGGGATGACCTGGATCAAATCCGGGCTCAGATACTCAGCACCACACCCAGAAATAACTGGCCGTGTAACCTTGAGCAAGTTACTTAACCCCTATTGCTTTAAAAAAAAAATGTATTTGTTTCTGTATCCCCTTTTGAACTTCACTTCTGTGTATGTATCTGGGCTTTGTTGCTATTCCTAACATTTATATAGTTGTAGTCAATGTGAACATTATTATTTTGTCTCCTTTTATTGTGGATCATGTCATATGTCTTCTTATATCATAATATGATTCATTATGTACATAGTTTCCAAAGAATTAAAAATGAATATGACACAGAGGGTAAATGAAAGGTGTTTGGTATACAGAAGTGAAATGCAACATGAAACAAAGATCTTCAAATAGGAGTAAAGGATGTCTTTACAGAATTGTATGATAGGAAGAGAAGACAGACTGGTCACAGGAAGAGGGTGAGGGAAGACAGGTAGATAGCTTGAGTGCTCTGCTTGTACCTTTATGATGTCAGGAGAAAGTGAATAGGATTTGGGGTAGACACTTTATTGTTGAATTTTGTTATCATTTTCTCTTGTTCTTTGTCACACTTTAATTTCTTCCTGCACTTTGTTATCCACATTGATGAGCTTTGTCTCAGGTTCATTCCTGGGGCCATTGTTGAGGTAAATTAATTATTTTTTTTCCTTCTGGTGGCTGTCTCAGTTTGATTAAATACATAATTATTCATCATGTTGGCACATTTTGTTTGTATGCTCATTATTTTTAATGTTACTTTTCTTTTTTTATGAATTTTTTTTGTAAGCTCGCTTCTTGCAGGCTTTTTTTTTACCTTTGGCATTTTTGTTACTGCTGTTGAGAAGGAAGAAAGTAAAGATCTGGGGTCTCTTAAGAACACTCACTCTGCCATCTTGCTAGAAGTATCCCCCAAGTGGATAATTTTTAGATGAATAAACATGGTGTTTGTGGACATTTCTATAAAAAAAAGTTGAGCACCAGGCCCTTGGTCAAGAACATAAACTACTAATAGTGTTTCTATGGGAAAATCAGACTCAAGAAATAGTGGAAAAGAGAATGTGATTTGAAGCCTATGTTCTGACCGTATTGGAATACAGTACTAGCTGTTCCTTAAAATAGACATTCCATCTTTCATCTCCATTCATTCAATAATGTTTACAATGCTTTCACTCTTCATCTTTGCCTTTCAGAATCATTATATTGCTATAAGTCTCATCTTTGGTCCACCTTTGTGAAATTGTCCTTTATTTCCTAGTCCACAGTGTTCTTGTTCTCAAATGAATATATGTTTATCTATGTATGTGTTGCATTCCCTTAGGAACATATATAAACTCCCTGAAGGCAAGAACTGTATTACTTTTGTTTTTTCATCCCCAAGACCTAGCATACTGTTTTGCATATGTTAGGTACTACATATATATATATATATATATATATATATATATATATATATATGTTGTTCTTGAATTGAATTGGGTCAGAGGACGTGGGTTCAAATCCCAACTCTCTTACTTACTAGCTTTGTGACTGTGGAAATCCATCTCAGAGTTCAATTTCTTTATTTGTAAAATAATAGAATTAGAGTCTCAGAATAGAAAGGGAATTAAGAGGCTATTCTAGACCAACCTATATGTGATTAGGAATTTCTTCTAACACACACCAAGAAGGAGTCTTTCAGTCTGAAAGACTATCACCCAAAATAGACAATTCCGCTTTTGCATAGACTCAATTTCATTACCTCAAGCCATAATTTGCCTTTCTGTAACATCTGCTTTCTGAGTAAAAGAGGGGAACGAGTCAAATCCTTCTTCATTGTGATAGTTCTTTAAATACTTAAGTTATAATGCCCCTGCCCTTGTCTTCTTTTGTTTAGGGTGTGCATCCCTCGTTCTTTTAGCTGATGTTCATATGGCATGGCCTCCACTCCTCTCACCAACCATTTCTTCCTCTTTTGAATATACTCCAATTTTCCTACGTCCATTAGCTTCTTTGGGAGTCATATTGAAAAATAGTGAGCAGACAGTCTCCTAAAGCAGTTCCATATTGTTCATCTCCAGTAGAAATCACAATGCCTTCTTTAATCTTCCTCTCACTACCAATATAGGTGATAGAAAGTGCTGGATTTGGATTTATAGTACCTGGGTTTGAGTCTAATCTCTACCATTCATGTGACAATGGGCCAATCATTTAACCTCTCTGGCCTTCAATTTTCTCATTTGTAATATCAGTCAGTTGTACTAGATGACTTTTAGTTGATAATTTCCTTTTCAAGTTAAAGATTATGGTCATATGCTCTGTTTTTTTTTTTGTTTTGTTTTGTTCTCAGAATTCATTGTTAGCCTTCACTTCTTTGGAGTTTTAGCAATACAGAATCAAGAAATTAGACCAGAAAGAAGAAAAAGAGGGTTCTATTTTATTGTCCAAAGAAGTAGAACAGAATATAAAAAATAGAAATGTTGGATATGAAAGGCTATAGTACAATTTATAATGACCTTTAGTTCTTATTTAAAACTTTCAAATCCCTCCCATACACAGGAGAACAGACAGTTCTTCAGTGAGCCAGAGCTGGCTTCTTCCAGTTCTAAATCCCGTGAACATATGACATAATACTTTCTTCAGGACTACAAACCAGCAAGAGTGCAAGAGCTCCCTGTACACATTACAATATCAAAGTCAACAACCTAACGCCACACCCACACTGTACCTAAATTAAAACTGACAAACTATCTTCAGGGTGAAAACAGGATTAAAAGGCTCTTGTTTCCGTATGATTTTAAAGAAAAGGCACGCATCCTCCATATAGGCAGTTTCTGTTCACTTTCATCACTGAGACTGAGATATAAGCCTATCTTACAAAAGGTTGGGGAAAGCACCTACAGATTTTAGTTGATCAGTACCAAGTTTAGCATCTATACAGACACATTAATGTACAAAAATGGTAAATTGAAGACAATTTTTTTTTTTGCTTTTTGGAGGGCAATTGGGGTTAAGTGACTTGCCCAATGTCACATGGCTAGTTTTTGTGTTAAGTGTCTGAGGCTGGATTTGAAGTCAGGTCCTCCTGACCCCAGGGCCAGTGCTCTATTTACTGCACCACCTAGCCACCCTGACAACTTTAAAAAAAATCTAAAAATAGACTTTTTGAAAAAGCATACAAGAAATTCTGGAAAGCTGTCCACAAATCACTTGACCATATCATAGTCTTATTCAGCCTTAAGTTACCTTGTTGCTGATGGCACAATTAAGAGTGTTGTGATCCCTATGTAATACTAAGTCAAAATGAGAATAGGTCCTGGAAGCTGAATAGGTTGACAAATGAGTATCCTGGGAGCCAAGATGGTGGAGTAGAAGCAGGAAATTCCATGAGCTCCCACCACAAGTACCTTCAATACCTGTAAAATATGACTAAACAAATTTTAGAGTTACAGGACCCAACAAGTGACAGAGAGAAACAAATCTCCTGCTGAAGGCAGCCTGGCAGGCCCACAGGAAGGGTCTATCACACAGAGCTGGGAGCTGAGTACAGTCCTGCATGAGCTGCACCGAGCCAGGGGTGGCCCTAAACAGCTGCCCAGACCTGCTGGAGCAGACTTTAGGAGAGTGAATCACCAGCACCTGTGGTGGTTTCCAGACTTCTCAACCCATAAATGCCAAAGAGAAAGTAAAAGGTCAGTGGGGAACTCTTGGAACTGTGTGATGGAAGAGTACGCTCCAGCCCCTGCCACCAGGGAAGAGGTAGTGGAGATGTGGTGGCTGCAGCTGCTGCTGCATGGCTGCCTCTGGAGCTCCTGGCCTTCAGATCTTAGGGGGACCAAGTGACCATTCAGAGGGTAATCGCTCTTGCTTTGACCTGCTTGCATCTGGGTTGCTGTCTTGGATGGTGGTGAAACTCCAGTGTGCCAGAGCCTGGGGTGTCTATAGAGAGGGAGCCCTCCTCAGACCTTTGACAGCAGTTGCAAAAACCCCATCAATTTGGGACAAAGCTCTCTACTCTGGAAGCAGAGTTCTACCATGGCAAAGTGCTCAAAAGTTGTAAGTTAAATATTATGACACTACTTTGAAAACTCAAAAATTGGCTGGCAAGATGAGTAAGCAGAGGAAGCACAATCGGACCATAGAATTCTTTTCTGGGGACAAAAAGGACCAAAACACGGAACCAGAAGAAGTCAGCAAAGGCAAAACTCCTACATCAAAAGCTTCCAAGAAAAATACGAATTGGTTACAGGCCATGGAGGAATTCAAGAAGAATTCTGAAAATCAAGTAAAAGAAGTGGAGGAAAAATTGGGAAGAGAAATGAGATTGATGCAAGAAAATCATGAAAAGTGAGTCAACAGTCTGCTAAAGGAGACCCCAAAAAATACTGAAGAAAATAACACCTTAAGAGATAGACTAACTCAAATGGCAAAAGAGACCCAAAAAGCCAATGAGGAGAAGAATGCCTTAAAAGCTGAATTGCCCAGATTGAAAAGGAATTTCAAAAACTCACTGAAGAGAATAATTCCTTCAAAATTAGATTGGAGCAAATGGAAGCTAATGACTTTATGAGAAATCAAAATACTATAAGACAAATGAGAAGTTAGGATATTTGTGGGAAAATCAACATGTTTGTTTGGATAGAGAAGAAAACTGAGCCATGTGCTGAATTCCTTGAGAAATAAGGGGGAATGATCTAGGGTTAATTTTTAATGGTTATCAGGTTCTGGATATGGGTGATAAATTTGAAATGAGTAAATCTCAAAGAAGGAGAGGTTGTTGAATGATGGTAGCCCAGGGAGAGTATAGAAATGCCAATGAGATAAAGGGGTATTATGACTTCCCTCCAGGACCAGTATGTTGGGAGTCATGAGAGAAGGTATAACCAACACTGGAAAGAATGACCAGCTTTGCAAAGTCACTTGGAGAAAATCAGGTCTATGTTAGTGCCAGAAGACAGAAAGGAGGAGAAGAAAAGGTAAAAGATGAAGGAAAATTAGGGTTAATTATTGCATGAAAATGACAGAAAGCACATTGAAGAGTTGGCAGATATGGAATGGGAATATTGGAGGGATGGGGATGAGTGGATCAGAGGGAATGTTATATTTTAGACATTCAGAGATTCATTATGACTAAGACTGGAAGAGAAACAGAGGGTAGAGGTTTGTTAATGACAGGAAGATTCTGGCTAGATGGGAACAGCTCTGCTAGTTATAGCAGATAAGAAGAAAATTGTTTTGAAATTGCCCTGTTCTCTTAGTATCAATATGTAGTGATTATGTGGGCACTTCTGCTTGGTGGTCACATAGATATATTTGTTTGATGATTTATGAGGTTGTCCAGGGAATGGTAAATCAGTATGTGTGCTATGGAATAGTAGGTGGCTCAGTGGGTAGAGTGCTGGACCTGGAGTCAGGAAGACTCATCTTCCTGAGTTCAAATCTAGCCTTAGACATTTACCAGCTGTGTGATCCTGGGTAAGTCATTTCACCCTGTTTGCCTCATTTCCTTATCTGTCAAATGAGATAGAGAAGGAAATGGCAAACCACTCCAGTATCTTTGCCAAGAAAACCACAAATGGGGTCACAAAGAGTCAGACATGACTGAACAACAACAAATGACATCATAGAGTGCTAGACAGATACAATTCAGAAGATCTGGATTTCTATCTCTGATTGTTATTACCCTATAACGTTAGGCAAATTACTTAATTTCATTGGGTCTGTTAAAGAAGGAGTTGGATTAGGGGTGGGGTATCTGTGGCCTTGGGGCTACATGTGGCCCTTAGAAAATCTCCTTAAAAGAATTTGTTCTGTAAAACTTGGGCTCAGTCAAAAGGCTGCACCCAAGGAGGTAGAAGGCTACATGTGGCCTGGAGGCTGTGGGTTCCCCACCCCCAGACTAGATGACCTCTAAAGTTGGTTCTAGCTCCAAACCTATGGTGCTATGATTTATGACTAACCCTCAAGTTTCCTCACAGCAATGCTAAACAAGCTTTCCTGAAAAGACTGAGACTGAGAAGGAAAGAATTTCTAAAGTGTCAGTCTATCCCTTCTTGTTCAACCGTGAAGTAAGCAAAACAGTGTCCCACACACTTCCCAATGAGCCAAATACATTCAGATCTAAAGGGATGGTTAATAATGGGAAGTTTTTCTTCTATGACTTTAATCATCAATGCAGACTTTGCTCAGAATTAATCTCAAATAGTAAGAGTTACTAACTTCTATTCTGGCTCTGGCCCAGACAGCTTGTAACCCAAGGACATAGTGGTAGTGGTTAAGTGACATGTTCCCATGAGTATGTCAGCAGAGCATCTGAGGCAAAAGTCTAGTTATCTGACCTTCCTGATTAATGAAAATTGTAAAATCTGTCAGTAATATTCTAGGAGAAAGGCGGTGGTTTAATTAACCATGACATTAGCATGGATGATTTAGAGATGGGAATAGTCAGTTCAAACAACCAGTTTAAGCATCAGTATACTTGGGTTTGACCCATATATACTATAACTATGGATTTCAGACCATTATAAATTGTGGGACCTGGACCATTAAATTTAAGAAAATCTTGGGAGCTGGGTTGTTATTTTCTGTGGTTATCTTATGGGACAAACTCTTTTGGGATAGTAGTTGTGATTAAATATTACAACACTACAAAATATATCGTCTAGCAAGATAATTTCCCATTGCTAGCATTTAATGTGCATTCCTAGGAAAAAATGAAAAAAATGAGTAAAGTAATTACTCAATTAATTTTGGATAATATTTCAAAGGTCTGAGGTCAGTGCTATGGGAATGTATTTTCTTTCATTAGTGAGCCAGAGGCTCAAATAACAATGATAACTACCAACCTTTATATGGTACCTTAACTTTTACAGGGTTCTTTGTAAACATTATCTCATTTCGGTCTCCTAGCCACCCAATAAGATAGAACAGCAGGTATTATTATTCTAATTTTATAGATAAGGAAACTGAGACTCAGAAAGGTTAGTCAATTTACTCTTGGTCACATGGGTAGTGAGAAGCATAGCTAAGTTTCCAAGCCAGCACTTCAGACTCCAGATCTAGTGTTCTTTCCCTCTGATTGGTTCACAGAGAATAGAGGGCCGCAGACTGACTCAGGAAATGGTTACAGTTCTGGAGTGGGAGTAGGAATAGGAATCATCAAAGGAAAAAGAGATGGAAATTAAGTAGGATTAGAAAGAGGATTGTGTTGTGTTACAGAGGAAAGGGGGATGAAATAACAGCATGTTCCAAAAATCTTAGTACAGTTTAAGCTATTGAAGCTTAAACTATGTTAAGTCTTTTGGGACATTGGTATTTAAAGAAAGGGAGTTTAATAGTATCAAATGTTGGAGAGAAAACAAGGAAAATGAAGACCAAGAAAAGGTCATTTCTTATTTCAAAGTATTTCCAAAGAAGAAAGTTTCATTAAACTTTTGTAATTTGTTCTAGCATTTAACAGGACTCCTTTGATCTAATCTAAGTCATTTTTACAGAATTATGTCATTCCCTCTTGTTCTGTTCTCACTGAAGATGGGAAATAATTGCTCACAACCTCCAGATGCCGATTTTTATGTTCATGCAAATAATAAGTTATTACTTCTCTAGGCTAAACAATTCATTCAACATATCCACCATTTCTTTTTTTAATTATTTATTTTATTCTGAACTTAAGAAATAAAACAAGCATTACCATAACACAGTAGAATAGAAAAAGAGATGATTATACACGAAACTGCAATTCTATTATGTACAACTTGCTATTCCTTTAAAATATATAATAAAGTTATCATGGAACTTTCTTTTTTTCTTGATTTATTTCTTTTCTTCTTCCCCCTGCCCCTAGAGAAGCCTACTGCTAGACACAAATATGTATATATGTGTAAAACCATTCTATATATACTTCTATTTATCAGTTCCTTCTCTAGGTGTAGATAGCATCTTATTTCATAGATCCTTTGTAATTAATTTGGGTATTAATAATAGTCAAAATGACTGTTCAAAGTTCTTCTTAAAACAATATTGCTATTGATATATATATATATATATATAATGTTCTCTTGGTTTTGCTAATTTTTCTCTTTGTTATTTTATGAAAGACTATCTGTATTTTTCTAAAACCATCAAGGTCATCATTTCTTATAGCACAGGAATAGTATTCCATCATGATCATACACTAAAACTTTTTTTTTTTTACTTTTTGGAGGGCAATTGGGGTTGTGACTTGCCCCAGGTGACAAAGTTAGTTAAGTGTTAAGTGTCTGAGATCAGATTTGAACTCAGGTCCTTCTGACTGCAGGACCAGTGCTCTATTCACTCTGCCACCTAGTCACCCTTACTACAACTTGTTTAGAATGTCTATTGACTGCCTACTATGAAAAAGGCACTATGGGGTAGAGCCATAGCCTAAACAGGGGGTATAGGAGAAGTATCATATACGTTCCCTACCCTTTAGGAAATGACAGACTAGTTGAAATGATAACACATAAGATTGTATTTAAACCTGGAAAGAACCAGCTTTGTAGTTGAACTACAATGATATCTTCATACAGAGGAGAAACCTGATGTATAGGCAGGTTACATGATTTGCCCAAGGTCAGATACACAGGATGAGAATTATAATACATGGTAGTATGATATATGCCAAGTGAGTATTACAAACAAGGTGTTATAATTATTCAAAATAAAAAGATCAAGGAGGATTAGGGTTGTCAAGGAAGTGGGATTTAGGCTGGTTAAAGCATAAGCAAGATTCAGAAAAACAAAACAAAGGATAAAGGGAAGTACATTCTGGTCAGAGTTGCAACATGAGCATAGAGGTAAAAATGAGAATATCATGGTCATAACATGTTAAAAGAATCTGATGATATTAGAAATATGTATGTTGGAGAATAGTGAGAAATACGATTGAATAACTAAAACCTAGATCAAGTGTGATGTCCTCCATGAAACCTCCTCTCATTATTCTACCTGAAAATATCCTTTCTTTCCTCAGATATTTCTAGAGCTACATTGTCTGGGTATCTCCTTTTTTCCTGATCACACTCTACCTCATGACCTTTGGATAAGCCATATTACCTTTTCTGGGCTTCAGCTTCTTTCTAAATGACCCTTATGGTTCCTAAAGCCCTAATTCCTATGATCCATTCACTCTTACAACTTAAACTATTACTTTTATCAGGATAAATCCTAATTAAATATCTCAGTCTCCATTCTCTGATCCATGGAAGGCATGGATTATCAGGGTTCCTAGATATTAGTCTTCAGCTCATTACCTGAATTATTAGCTAGTACTTTGAATAGACTAGAAATGGTTCCAATCAATGCTTGTCATCTTGTATTACAATACTAATAATAAGTATTTGCAAAAAGAAAAAAACCATCATGTGTATGTTTGCATCTGATGCTACACTATCAGTTGCAAAGGAGTAAGAAGTAGAGAATTATAAAAAGAACTTCATAACACTATTCAAATTAAATCAACAAATACTTTTATACTTGGCTATTTCAATGCAAATATGGACTTAGGTAAAGATAACAAACAATGTCTCATAAAACATGATTCAGGATTAAGAAATGTGAAAATACAAAGACTTGTAGACTATATTGAAATCTTACATTTTCATATCATCAATATTTTCTTAGAGAAAAGAATCTTAAGGCTCTAGATATGGTTAGCATGCCTGGTAGGTGCTTGATAAATTCTTATCAACTGAGTGAATAATATGATTATATTTTAATGGACAAGAATTGCTTCTGAAGAGCTAGTTGAATTGGCTGTCTGTGTACAATCAGACAAATGACTAAATGTAAATTTTTTTCTGATCTTCTTAAATGATTTGTTGATATGAAAATGTGAAGTGGGTTGGAGAAGCGTCCTTAATACCAATCATAAATATTTCATAAAAGGTCAGTTAATTTAAATCAACTCCAAAACAGAAGGATGACAAAGAAATCTAAAACACATCTAAGTAAATACTTACTTGACAAACCTTCTAAGAAGAGATGTGTGGCAGAGGCAATATTGGTTTCAAAATTGCTACCAAATTTGTAAAAAAAAAATTTGGAGAAAGATTATGGGAACTTGGGAGTAGCATTGACTCATAAAAATTAGAAGCAGTTAAAGGAAAAACCAGTTTAAAGAAAAATTCACATGAAGCCCAACTAAACAACATTATCCTGAGGGTACTTGGCCATGAGACTAGAAGAACAACACCTAGACATAATATGGGAAAGGTTGGCAGAGATTCTTATTACAAACTTTTCACCATCAAGGACAGAAGAGTTGCTCTATTTGGACTCAATATCAACATCTTGATGTTTCTTAAAGAAGAAGAAATTACATTGAAGAGAACAAAAGAGGGAGGAAAAACAGGAGTTAGATAAAGTAAATACAGGAGGTCTATGTAGGAGGTGACAATTTTGAAGTCACTGAGAGCTATATTCTCAAGGAATATGAGGGTGGGTAAGATCTGAAAAGCAAGTAAAAAAATTACAGATCTTATTATCAAAAAAGATGGCTGAGAGACCATTAATAAATACTTATTCATGTTTACTTTTTCATTTATGTAACAATGAAAATAATGTACATATTCATCAAAGACACCATTAATGAGGGTATTAGGTTATAAGCAATTGTCGTTCAGTCATTTCAGTCATGTATTATTCTTAATGACCCCATTTGGTGTTTTCGTGGCAAATATTCCTTTCCCAGTTCATTTTACAGATGAGGAAACTGAGGCAAAGAGGGTTAAGCGATTTGCCTAGGGTCACACAACTATTAAGAATCTGAGGCTGGATTTGAATTCAGGTCTTTACTGGTTCCAGGTCCAGTGATCTATCCACTATGCTACCTAGCTGACCTATAAACAATTATGGACATAAAGATGCCACAAAAAAGTAGAAAAATCAATACTAAACACATTATTTAACATTCACTAGCTGTGTGACCCCAGGCAAGTCACTTAACCCTGTTTGCCTCAGTTTCATCGGCTATAAAATGAGTTGGAGAAGGAAATGGCAAATCATTCCAATTTATTTGCCAAGAAAACCCCAAAGGGAGTCATGAAGAGTCAGACTGAAGATGAAACATTTCATTCACTTGCCAGAGAGTGTTAAACTTCAGAGAGAGAAGACAGAGAACAAGAGAGAGAGAGCTATTTTTGAGTATAGTTAATGTAGAAGTTTGTTCTTCTGTCCTTTGCATGTGGATGATGTGGTTGTTTACAAAACATTGTTCAAACAATTGTTGTTTCCAGGGTAGTGAGAAGGACAAATTATAAATAAATACATTTATCAAAAAGTAAAAACAAAACAAAACAGAACATGTGGCTCATGGACTTCCAGTGCTTCCCCTTCTCCCCACCTCCAAATAAAAAACCAAAAGTTGCAAACAGCTTTTTGGAAGCAATATTCTAAAGTATACCACATCTCTAACATCATACAACTGACTAAAAGATATAGATAATACATGATTCCCCTGTGCTGACTGTTGAGCATAAATAAAAAGCATTTGATTAAATAGAGCAAAATGATGCCTGAGAGCCTTGCCTCCAATGAGTTGTCTTTCATAAAAATGTCAAAATAAAACAATATTCCTTGAAAAGTACAAGAGATAACATTGCTCAATGACTCTCAGATTATTAAAAACAAGTAACATTTCTGCTCACCAAAGGTGTTCACCGCTGTCTTTGAGAATGTCTAGTGCACAGCCGAAGTCAAAGAGGGATTCCTTATAGAGTGTGAAGTTTTCCAGATGCCCCCATTTATACATGATATTGTGCTGATTACATCAAGCCAGCAAAACATTATAGAGCCTCCTAAGTGAAATCTGAAATTATGCAAAAGGCTTTGGTCTCACTATGAATACAAGTGAATGAATTATGCCAGTTGTCCTGGCTATGACATGCAATTGAATCCCTAAGTATACATATCTTGGACAGACCTTGAGCCTGGAATTGAACAGGAGGGGAAAAGCAAACTGGTCTGACTTTGAGAAATTGCAAAGCTCATTTAATGACACCAAATATTTCCTGAAGCAGATGTCTGTCTGTTTAATTACCACGTTTCACTGTTGATGTTATAGGGTTTACAGTCATAAAACACTCTACTTTCTGAAGAATTAAAGTTGAGGATCACACAAAGGGAAATGGGGAGTCACACAGTGGGCATGAGCAGGCTGCAGGATAGAGTAAAAAAGGAATTGAGTAGTTGTATAAAGGGTAAGACAGGAATCTGTGTATGGGATATTATCAAAGGACTATAGGACTGAAAAAAATAATGTGCTGTGGATATATGGCAAGTACATCCTATGTCCTGCCTGAATGTTCCACTAACATCTTTAGGATGTGAGGATAACTCAAAGCAGGCACTTAATATGTTGCATTGGCCCACGGTGGTAAATTTGTGGAAGGATAGAGACGAAAGTTGCCTAGGATGGGCAGGCATGAATATATTGTGATGTACAACATGGGAAGGAATGCTTACTTTGATGAACTTATAGAACCATCTGAATATGTAAGTGGCCTGTAAAATGTAAGTTCCTTGAAGATAGCAACTACTTTGTTTTTGTCATTGTTTCTCTGGAGCTTATTAGGTACTTTCTCAAGGACTTAATAACCTCCAGAGACACAATAACAACAACAGCAACAAAATAGCTGGCAAAGATACTGGAGTGGTTTGCCATTTCTTTCTCCAACTCATTTTACAGGTGAGGAGATTAAGGCAAAGTTAAGTGACTTGCCCAGGGTCATACAGCTAGTAGGTGAAGGTCAGATTTGAACTCAGGAAGATGAGCCTTCCTGATTCTAAGCCCAGTGTTCTATTCACTGTGCCACCTAGCTGTCCACTTACTGTGTGTAAAAAGCGTAATAACCTCCAGATACAAAGACAAAAACAAAATAATTGCTGCCCTCAAGGAGCTTACATTTTACAAGCTACTGACATACTCAGATGGATCTGTAAGCTCATCAATAAAGCATTCCTTCCAATGCTGCAGGAACACACTATATCAATACCTGTCTATCCTGGGCAACTTTCATATATGTTCTCTCACAAATTTACCACAGTGGGTCCATGCAATGTACTAAGTGCCTTCCTTGAGTTATCCTCACATCCTAAGGATATTAGTGGAACATTGAGGCAGGACATAGGATGCACTTGCCATGTGTCCAGAGGATATTCTGTTTTTCAATCCTATAGTCCTTTGAAAATATCCCATACATCAATTCCTATCTTACCCTTTGCTGGCGAAGGAAATAGCAAACCACTCCAGTATCTTTGCCAAGAAAACAACAAAAAGTGTTCACAAAGAGTCAGACATGACTGAAATGACACAGTAACAACACAGCAAGTTCTTAATTAATTCAATTAATTCTATTCAATTAATATCAACTTGTACACAGGAGATATTTCTTCTCTGGCTTTGCTATCACTTTGGGCTTTTAAGGATTTCTTGATTCCAAAAATGTGTGTGTGTATGTATGTGTGTGTGTGAAAACTCTTAACTTGTTGACATTTTAAAGACATTTGGTGTCACACTTTATACAGACATTACAAAATTTAGAACTATTATCATGTGAAAGATGAGATGTCCTGAAAAGACTAAATTGAGTTCATGGAAAATCCCATCTTGCCTATGGGTTAGTTAACTGATGCAGAAATGATTCCTTTGGATTAGAAATAAAGTCCATCAAAAACAACAGACCTGATCTGGATGAAAATAGACCCGTAGTTCTTTGTTTTGTAAGCACAAGTACATCAAAGGTATTAACTCCAGAGCTAACCAGTCTCTGTCATAGAGAATAAACCTTGACTAAGGATCAAGCCCTCCAGCTGTGTGGTGGGAAATTGAATAAAGCTTTGGGTTCTTACCCATAGAAGTTATTTTCTGCTTCACGAACCCTGACAAAAGCACCACTGCCTTTCTCAAATGTAATCCTAGAAAAACGGTATTGGATCAGATAATTGGCCTAAGTAGTCCATTTTATTTTCTCTGGCACGGGTAAAAGTAGATTTTAGAAGCTGTGTTGGACCTGTCCAGAAATCAAATGGCTATCCTAAGGAACTGGTATTAAGGGGGAGAGTAAGCAACTGGAAAATTCATGATTGGTTTTATAGATATTAAACTTGTAAAATAAGCCTATAAATGCTGTGTTTGGGGGGGTACAAATGTGAACCCTAGAAGGTATAATAGCTGCTATGAGGCCATTCCATTGGTTTATAAAGCTACATTGTATGGTGGATCAAGTGTTGTGCCTGAATTTATAAGACCTGGATTCAAAACCTACCTCAGGTACTTATTGCCTGTATAATCTGTGCAAGGTCATTTAATTAATCATAAATATTTATTAAATGTCTACTATGTATCAAACACTGTGTTAGACTATGGGGACTAAAAACACCACAAAAAATAAAGCAGTACTTGCTCCCAAGGAACTCCCAAATCATTTTATTGGAAGGAAGGAAACAAGTTTTTATTAATCACCCAATATATGCTGGGCACACTGCTAAGAGCTTTATAAATATAATATCACAGGGTCCTCACAATGACCCTGGGAAGTAGGTGCCATTATTATCATCCCTATTTTACAATTGAGGAAATTGAAGCAGACAGAGATTAAGTGACCAGGGTTACACAACTAGTAAGTGTTTGAGGCCAGTTTTGAACTTAACTTTTTAACTTTTGTGTACATATATATGTACACAAAAGTATATGCAGGTAAAATATTTTTCTGGGTTGGGGATCAGGAAAAGCTTCACATAGAAGGTATCATTTGAGCTGAATTTTAAGAAAAATGAGGAATTTTGATATTGAGGCAAGGCAAGAGTCCATTCCAGGGATGGAAGCAATTAGTGGAAATGAGAGATATAGTTTCAGGAAGGCTGGTCTGGCTGGACTATGGAGTGAAGGAAAGGGAGTAATATAAAATAAGATTGGAAAGGTAGGTTAGTACTAGGTTATAAAGGTCATTCAAAGCTAGACCAAGCAGCTTATATTTTACCCTAGAGACAAATATAAGCCATTGGAGTTTATTGAGTACAGGAGTAAGCGGGTCAGAACTACACTTTAGGAAAATCATTTTGGCATCTGTGTGAGGGTTAAATTGGAGAGGGGAGAGGATTGAGGCAGAGAGATTGATTTGAAAGTTATTGAAATAATCTAGGCAAAAGGTGATGAGGACCTGAACTAGGTTGGTGGCCACATGGGTAGAGATAAGGGAGAGGTTGCAAAAGATATTGTGGAAGTAGAAATGACATTTGTCAACTTACTAGATATGTAGGGTGAGGGAGATTGAAAAGTCAAAGAAAATTCTGAGGTTATGAATCTAAGTCAACTGAAGAATGAAGGGTATCCTTGACAGAAAAGGAAAGTTTGGAGTAGAAAAGGGTTTGAGAGGGAAAATAATGAGTTCATTTTTGAACCTGTTGAGCTTGAGATGTCTACCGGACATCTAATTTGAAATATTTTTTAGGCAATTAGTAATATAAGACTGTAGATTGGGAGAGAAATGAAGGCTAGATACATACATTTATGAATCATCTGCAAAGAGATGATAATCAAACCCATGGGAATTCATGAGGTCACTAAGTGAAAGAATATATGGGAAGAATAGATGAGTGTCTAAGACAGAAATGTAGAGGATACTTGAGGTTGACTGCTTAAAGCCTCAGTTTTCTTATTTGTAAAATGGGAAGTAATAATGGCATTCACTCTACCTACATTACAGAATTGTTTCAAAGAAAGCATTTTTCAGTCTTTAAAATAATATGTGAATATGAGTTATTATAAAACTTAATTTGTACAATCTATTACACAATAAGTAATTGCATACACAGGAGAACCACTGTAATGTACTGATGCTCAGGAAATATTGGAGGAACAGGGGTGGCTAGGTGGAGCAGTGAATAGAGCACCGGCCCTGGAGTCAGGAGGACCTGGGTTCGGATCCGGCCTCAGACACTTAACACAAAAACTAGCTGTGTGACCCTAGGCAAGTCACTTAGTACTAATTGCCCTGCAAAAAGAAAAAAAAAAGGAATATTGGAGGAATAGAGGAAATGTTCTAGAGTATGTAGGTCTAGCTGCTTCCTTTAGGAAAATTTTTGGAAAGATAAATGTAAGGAGGAGGTTAAGTGAGTTGATTAAATCACCCCACCCCACTTAAAGTAACTTTGTCAGATAAGAATACACCTCTATTGAATCAGTCAATCAATTAGAGATGTGTGCTAGATTGTGAAGGTAGCCTAGCTGGATATCACATTCAACCAAGATATTTCAATAGGTGTAGGAAGTCTTTTCCTATAGCTCAGTGGACTGGGTAATGTCTTCTGGGGCTTGTATAAAATAGGGAAGATAACTTAGAATCTGTGCTTTGAGCTTCTGGAAATCAATAAATATTTATTAAACACCTACTATGTGCCCAAAATGTGCTAAACATTGAGGATATAAAGAAATACAAAAGGCAGCCAGTTCTCTCAAGGAGCTCAAGTCTAACTGGGGAGACACCTGCAAATAGTTACGAACATACAAACTAGATACAGGATATATTGGAAATAAGATTATAAAGGTCAAGTTCCACAAAGGAATTACTGGGGCTGGGTCAAAGTGGGAGATGGAAAGAAGATACTTTGACTTCTTTCTTCCTACTGAACAGAAAAGCATGAATTTCAGAGGAATGAAGCCTTTAGATTTTCCATTGGAGGCCAAGCTTAGTATAGCTGTGGCTGGAAACAGCCTCTATATCTGGAGTATCAATGGACTAGATGCAATGGGAAATGGCAGATTCAAAACTTTACAAGAAGTCCAGAAGAAAAATTATACCATCTCTAAGAGGAATTTCCCACAAAGGGGAAAAAGGGACTTTCAGCAAACAAGATCTGTGATTTCTCTCTTCTCCACAATGTAATGGTAATGTAATTTGATTTGAAGACCTCTTTTTGTATTGGAAAGGTAGCAGGTACTTATCACTTAGTATTGATCAAGCCTCTGTTGGGCAAACAGAAGATATGAACTCCTGTCTCCTGTTACTGACATAACAGGAAGAGGTTGGCTGAAACAGGAAGTAGCTAATAATGCTGTGTGTATATAAGGAAAAGCCCCAGAGAGGCAGTGAGAATTTCTTGGGACCAGCATCTGGTGGCAGAGCAGCTACAGAAGAGAGAATTGGGAACTGAACCAGAATTTCCTGAGAACTTGTCATGGTGGAGCTTCTTCTGAACAGGAGCCCAGGAGCCTGAAACCTAGAGTCAGGAGCCCAGGTGACTGAGGAAGTATGACTGGGATGCTGAGACTTTGTTTGTTTGTGTCTTGGTTGAACCTTGAATTCCCTGGAGCAGAAAATGTGAGGGATCTGACATGGACCGGACCCTGTGAAATTCAATGTGGAGCAGGACCTACCCAGAGGGCTGGATAAGGAACGGGAGCTGTCTGCCATTGAACCCAGGTGACAGTCTGGTGAATCCAGGTAGAATCTGGGACCATGGAAGGGGATCCAAGGAATCTGAGAACCGGGCCCAAGTCAAGATGAAAAGACCTCTCCATGGGTACTGAGTAATGATGAAATTGTCCGTTTACTAGTGACCTAGGGGTGGAGGGTTTGTGTATTATATTTAGTAATTGATTGCTGAATAAGTGACTGATTAAGTTAACTTAAGTGCCCCATGAGTGGAAGACTTTGACTATTGTACTTTGAGATAATTGTTCTTTGTTCTAAATATTGTGACCACTTTGGTGAAAACTATGTGGCCATTTTAATGATAAGCTGTTGTGAATAGTATTAATGATTTTCTGTGATAAGTTGTAATATTGTGAATGCTGTACCTTGATTTTCTGTGAATGTTTTGCTTTGATTTGTTATGGAATAGAGTTAAAAGTTAACAGTTAAAAGCTGTTCACAGTAGCAGTCCTCTGGAAAGCTCCTGTGCATGGCATTACACACACATGCTCCCTAAATTTGAGCCCACTTTACTCTGTATTCTGTATATACTTATGGGATAGCTTGTCATAGACTTTTGGGGGTAGATGTTTTATACCAATTGAATTTATTATAACTCCTTAGCAAATACACCTTTCTAAAAGCTAATTAAGTGTGGCTGCTAAATTGATATCAACAGATAGAGTAGGAAGCATATATCTCTACCCCAAATAAAATATTTTAGGTTACTCCTGGTGCTCTGAGGTGGAGATTTAACGGCAGGATTCAGCTTACCAATATGAATGAAGTTGGAAGAATGAGTCTATAGGAAGCAGAGCCAAGATAGCAGGATAGAAGCAGTAACCCAGCTAAACCCTTTCAACATTTCCTTCTAAATGATTTTAAAATTGTGGATCAAATTGAATTCTGAGACATTTTACCAACCCAAGACAACATAGGAGGTCAGCTAGAATGGTCTGTGACACTGGAGTGGAGCCTGATCTGCAACACAGTTGAAGTCAGTACCAACAGTGTACTTTGGAAGCATTGATAGTGGCAGTAGGAACTTCCAGAACTCTCAGTCCAGAGACGGTAAGGGGATTGGACAAATGGTCAGAAAGTGATTACAGGGGATTCTGAGCTGACACTAGGAGCAGAAACTGGCACTGTTTGACAACTTCATTGCCCAGGTACAATGAGTCCCAAAGTAAAAGCTCACCTCAGGGTATATATCCTTCTCCAGGGTCAGATGACGTCACAACCTTTGTGACCCATTGCCTAATTACAAAGTAACAAAAGGTGTAGGTCTTCTTGAAAAACAAGCCTCTCCTAAGCAAGCTTCTCTTGTTAGGTTCCAAGTGAAGCCCATTAAGGGGCAGGCAAGATCTTCAAATTCCCTAGGCCTATTAAGGATCAGGGAACATCTTCAAATTCCCTTATCATTACAGCAAAATTTTTTGACAAAATGCTAGCAAAGATATTACAGCAAGATATCACAAAGATCATACCCTGTGGCCAGGTGGGATTTATACAAGGAATGAAGGGCTGGTTCAATAATAGGAAGACTATAAACATAATTGAGCATATCAATAACAAACCCTTCCCCAATAAAAATCACGCGGTTATCTATAGAAAAGGTTTTGTACAAAATACAATGCCCATTCCTACTTAAAAAAAATATTAGACAACAGGAATAAATTAAGCTTTTCTTAAAATGATATATGGTATCTATCTAAAACCAAGAGCAAGCATTATCTGTAGTTGGATTAATTAGGAGCCTTCCCAATAAGATCAGGGATGAAGCAAAAATGTCCATTATCACCACTATTATTCAATATTGTACTAGAAATGCTAGCTATAGCAATAAGACAAGAAAAAGAAATCGAAGAAATAAGAATAGATAACAAGGAGATAAAACTATTTTTTTTGCAGACAATATGATGGTACACTTAGAGAACCTAAGAGAATCAACTAAAAAACTAGTTGAAACAATTAACAACTTTAGCAAATTTGCAGCATATAAAAAAAACCACAAAAATCACCAGCATTTTTATGAATTACCAACAAAATGTAGCATAAAAAGATAGAAAGATAAATTCCATTTAAAATAATGGCAGACAATATAAAATACTTTGGATCTACCTGCCATGACAAACCAGGTCAGAATAGCTAGAGCTGAGGGAGATGGAGAAAGCAGGCTTTGAGCTGTGAATGTTCATTTGTAGGAAGGCCCTAGTAGGGGGAAAGCTTGGGGACTATGGATTTCTTTGTTGATATCATGGATTTGGCCTTCTGGTGTTAGGAATTGGTTTTCTGGTGTTTGAATAAATGTTTTGGTTCAGTCTTCCATGTGGAGAATCTGTTACATTTTGTGATGCAGAATTATTCCAGTATATTCGTAACCACCATAGGTGCTGTGAATATCATGTTGGTGCTGCACCTGGTTACTGGTTTTGTGTGCCGAGACCTCAGGTGCTGGTGGCTGTAGGCTTTAGTGGTCTTGTAGTTTACCTGGTGCTGGGCTGGAGTTGGTGGTGGTGACTGGTATGTCCCTGGTGTTAGTGTTTGCCTGATCTATCACCCTGGGGCTCAGGATTTCCTGCTCATTTGCTGAGGTGGGGCTTGCTGCTGGCTTGCTGGGATACCGCCTGTCCTGTACTGGTCCCCTTCAGTCACAGCAAGAGGGAGCTTTCTCATTAATTCCCCCCCCCCCAAGATAAAAGACTGCTGTACCTTGTCTTCCTGCTGGTTCCACTATTCCAGGATTTTTCTTGGCACAATATTCTCTGAGTTTTTCAAGGTCAGTAAGGGAAGGTGAGAGCAACTTACTGCTTACTTCACCACCTTGGCTCCTGGAACCTTTTCTCTCCTCTTGTAGTTTCTGTAAACACAGGAGCAATTCCAAACCACTCTGAGATTTGGGGGGAGGACTGTAGTAGAAGATGCTACATCCATTTGAAGTTCTGATAGTAAGAATTCATTCCTCTTTTGAAAATTAATTCCCCTTTGACCATTTATCTATTGGAAACTGGGAGTTAAAGACATGGATGGGTCCTGGACCTGTGATTTCTTTGGTATAAGAAACTCTTAGAGGAGGAAATTCATTCTATCAATGCAAGCAAACAATTTCTCTGCAATTTGTAATGTTAGAGAGTTGCCCAGAGTACTGAGAGATTGACTAACTTGCCTGATGGCATACAGCAATATATGTCAGAAGTGAGAGCTGAACCTAGATCTTCCTGGTTCTGAGGCTTGCTCTCCTTTCCCTGTGCTATTACTCCATCAATTATTAACATTTACTTAAACTGCCAATTTTAAAGAACTGATTCAAAGTTTTGAGATCATCTACATTATAGATATAGGTACAGATAGAGATTAAACCCACTTTGTGGACAAGTTTCTAAGACTATAAATTATTAAGGTGTAGACCTGTTTTGGTAGGGGGAGTTGCCTATACCCAGTTAAATTTCAAGTTTAGTCTCTATTCCTTTCTATTCTATGTATTTATTCCTTTCTATGACTATCATGTAGCTGGAATTCACTGAGATATAGGTATGGGTATGAGATGTGGGCCTCTCCTAAGATGTTTTTCTCAGATTTTCATATTTCTTTTCCAACTAATCAGCAAACATTTATTAACTGCCAACTATATGCCAAGCACTGTGCTAGATGGCAGTGATACCAAAAAAATCATTCTTACACTTAAAGAACATACAGTCTTTCAGGTGATATGGCATATTTTAATTAGTGTCATTTAGTAGAATCAAATTACTATTCCCCAAATTTCTAGAATTTCTTTTGTTTCTAGATATAATTGAGCCTTTTGATTTCCTTAATTGCCTAATTCTCTTATTTTGGAATTGTGTGGACCTCCTCTTGTTCTTTTCTATTCCTAGATTTTTTATGGAAATAGAATATTAGAGGAAAGTAGCTCAGCCAAATGGTCCAGCCTGTCCTTATAGTAAGAACCCTTTCTACAACATTTTAGCAAGTGGCACCTAGCTTCTGACTGATCTATAGTGATAGGGAGCTCCTTAGGCATCCCGTTCTACTTCCAGACAGATGTAAGAGCCAGCAATCTGTCCTTTTAATGAGTCAAAACCTACTTTTTTGTAATTTCTACCCATAGCTCATAATTCTGTCCCCCAGGGCCAAGGGGAGCAATTCAACACTTCAAATACAGTCAGTCAATAAATATGTAGTCAGACATTGTATGTGTGATGACTAACTAACTTTGATAGACTGTGCTCCTCTCAGCAATGCAAGGTTACGACAACCCCAAAAGACTCGTGATGGAGAGGGATATCCACATCCAGAGAAAGAACTACAGAGTCTGAATGCAGATTGGAGCAAACTACTTGCGCTCTTTCTCTCTGTCTCTGTCTCTCTCTGTCTCTGTCTCTGTCTGTCTCTCTCTGTCTCTGTCTCTGTCTGTCTCTCTCTCTGTGTCTCTGTCTCTCTGTGTCTCTGTCTCTCTCCATCTCTCTGTCTCTCTCTCTGTCTGTCTCTCTGTTTTGTTTTATTTCTTCTTTCTCATTGTTTATTCCGTTGGTTATAGTCCCTCTTTACAACTTGACTAATGTTTAATGTGAAGGTATTTGTAGATCCTACATTTGATTGCATGCTGTCATAGGGGCAGGGGGGAGAATAGGGAGCAGGAGAAAATTTGAAACTCAAGAAATTGAGGAACTGAATGTTGTAAACTCAAAGTAAATAAATTAAAATTTAAACAAAATTTAATCAGCACCTGGCATACAAAGAAAGACAAAACAACAACAACAACAAAACACCTAAGTTCCTACTCTCACAAAACTCACAGTCTAATTCAGAAAGACAATATACAAACAACCACACACAAATAAGATGTGTACAGGATCAATTAGAGATAACCAACAGAGGGAAAGAAAGCATTCACATTAAGGGAGATAGGGAAAGGCTTCTTGTAGAAGGTAGAATTTTAGCTGGTACTTGAAGGAAATAAGGGAAATTAGCAGACAAAGATGAAGGAGAGAACTTCAGGCATGGGGGTCAGCCAGTGAAAATGCTCAGAGATAGAATTTTTTGTTTGAAGAATAGCAAGGAGGCCAGTGTCACTGGATCAAAGAGTACATGGTAGGGAGAAAGATGGAAAAAGCCTAGAAAGGTAGAAGGACGTCAGGTTAAAAAGGGCTTTGAACACCGGAGGATTTTATCTTTGATCCTGGAGGTGGTAGGGAACCTCTGTCTTGTATTGAATTAAGGGGTGACATGGTCAGACCTATGTTTATGCTTTAGGAAGATAAAAATATGGATGGATATTGTATTCTTGTTCTTTTCTAGTAGTTAAACCATCCTCTGGGACCCCCAGCTGATTCTCATTCATATGCTTTTAATTTTCCTCTTTTTCTTGGTCATTTTCTTATAGACATTTTCTACCTTATGAATATTTTTCTGAAAATATGATATTGAGAATTGGACCTAGCATTTCATATGGGTCGTTTGTTAGGCCCAAAACAAATTAGATTCTTACACTAATTTAGAAGTGGCAGAGTTATGAGAGTGGATGGATCATAGGATTTAGAGCTGGAAGGGCCCTTGGAAGTTATGCAATCCCAACTACCCATTTCACAAAGGAGAAAGATGGGATCTACAGATGAGAAATGACTTACACAGGGTCTTAAAGATGGTAAGAAACAGACCAGAGATACGTAGCTAGGTCTTCCAAATTCGAATGCTTTCTTTTAGTCTTCCAAATACTATTATTTCAATACCTAAAACATCTCTCAAATACATATTCTTCTCTTTACTCATAAAGCCTCTACTATATAATTCAGGCCCTTATCACAGTTAACTCAGATTATAGCCAATCATTTTTTATTTGGCCAATGACCTCCTGTTTGGTCTGCCTGACTCAAGTCTCTCCCCGCTCAAGACTCATTCTCCACACAGCCAACAAGATGTTTTCTTAAGTTCAAGTTTGGTTGCTTCTCCTGCCTACTCAATGACTTTCTATTACTTCCAAGGTCAAACATGAATTCTTTTGCCATTAAAAGTTCTTCACAGTTGTACCCATTTCTACCTTTCTGAGTTGAGGTGTTATTTCTTTCCACTCACTCTACAATCAATGAACATTTATTCAGTGCTTAATGTTTTCTAGGAACTGTGCTAAATGCTAGGGATACAAAAGGAAGCAAAAGACAGTCTATGCCCTTCAGAAGCTCACAATCTGACAGAGCTCTAAGTTTCAGCCATACTATATTGTTCTTGAAGCACAAATTTCTTATCTCCATGCCTTTGCCCTGGCTGTGCCCCATGCCTAGGATGTTTTCCTTTTTCTACCTCTTGCAATCCCTACAGAAAGCCTTTCTTGGTCTCCCCAGATCCTAATATTTCCCTTCCAGGATAATTTTGTATTTACTTTCTATGTATTTTTTTCACACACAGTACATACATAATACATGCAGGTGGTATATATACATATATACACACATATACACACACTCATATCAACTAGATGGCACAGTGAATAGAGCACTGGCCCTAGATGCAGGAAGGCCTGAGTTCAAATCTGGTCTTAGACACTTAACAGCTATGTGAACCTGGGCAAGTCCCTTAATCCTGTTTGCCTCAGTCCCTCATCTGTAAATAAACTGTAGAAGGAAATATCAAACCACCCCAGTATCTTTGCCAAGAAAACCCCAAATGGGTCACAGAGAGTTGATGCAGTTGAAATGACTAGATAACAATAGCAGACAAATACACATATACAATATGCATATATAAGCTCATATATAACATATATACATATAGATGCATATGCTCATATATAACATGTATATAGTGTTTACTATGTTCCAGCAACTGTGCTAAGTGATTAAAATTATCTCATTTGATTCTCACAATAACCCTGGGAGGTCAGTGCTGTTGATGAAATTGAGGCAGACAGAAGATAAATGATCTCACCAGGCTCACACAGTTAGGAAGTATCTGAGGCGGGATTTGAGCTCAGGTCTTCCTGACCCCATACCCAGTGTTCTATCCACTGTGCCATCCAGCTGTTTCCCTAATAAGAATGTAAACTTCTTGAGTGCAGAGCAGTTTTTGTCTTTATACACCCAGAACTTAGCCCACTGTCTGTTAACTGTAGACTGATAACAATGACCTTTTGGTCTTTGAATACTTTGATTAGTCTACCCTGCTCACAGGTCTCTTTCTTGAACTATACCCCTATCTCTTTCTATCTTTTGTTAAAAAATGATTGTAACAACTGAAATACAAGCATGATATATTTTGTACATTTTATTCTGAGAATGGTATAGCATTTTAACACCCAATATTGCCAGAAATTAATTCAAGTCAATGAAAAAAGTGGAATAAATAATGAAACATTCATTTTCTAGAACAAATAAAGCATGATTTCTTCATGCTGATAAATATTAAAATAGCAATAATATAGAAAAACATAATTGGTAAGATAATTCCTGTGATTCAGATGTTCTATGTTTAAGCAATAAAATTGGTACCTGTATTCAGAATGCTGCCTAGCATTTGCCATGTGCAGATTAAGCATAACCGAATGCAGGGAAGAAAGTGGGCAGGGTGGGTGGGTGTAGGAGGGAAGGGGGTAATGGCTATTGCTCAATGCTACAGTCATATAAGCAAGAAAGGATGAAGTATGAAACATGACAATGAACTGATAGAAGATTTATTTCTCAGCCTCTTCAGGCATTTTCTTTTATAGTTATGCAGTGTTTGGTCAATTTCTCATTCTCAGTATCTCTGCAGGAGAATTCCCATGGAGGTGCAAAGAAGAATGAAAGGGATGCTTGTCTTGTGCTTTATCTGAAGCAATTGCCTGATGTACTTAGTAGATCAGCCATGATTTCTAAGAGACGTGTCAGCATTGTTAATTTAAAAAATGAAATTCTAGAGGAAGAGGCAATTGTTTCTCAGTTTTTGGTTCGTCTAGATGACCTCTGATGACTCTTCCAACTTTGAGATGGTTGATGGAATTACTATGTTTAGCATAAAAATAAGTCTTAAGAACGTCACAATACCTGCCTTCAGGTGTCTGCAGATTTGTCACTTGAATCATAGGATCATAGATCTGGAGCTGGAAAGGACCTTAGTGACCATCAAGTCCAATTTCCCTTATTTTACAGAGGAGAAAATGGAGGCCCAAGGAGGTTAAGTGAGTTATCTTAAGGATTAGACTTATTTTGCTTATTCCCTGTAGTGTAGGAAAATTCAGATGAAGAACAGCAGAGCTATACATGGCTTACAGTAAAGCTTCACTACTACTCACAAGGGGAAGGGAACAGAGGCCAAAAGGAAAGAGCCTCCATTGCCACTGCTTCCTAGCCAAGGGCAGAATAGAAGTAGGGCGGCTTCCATATTTAGAACTGTGGAACAACTTTTACACTCTGGTCAAAGGCCTAGAGCAGCTCAGGGCTCAAACTTATATGGAGTTTTGGATAAAGAGCTGACTGGCAGCAATAGGAGGATGCCCTATCATCCATATGGGGTCTTAAGATGGTACTATAGCCGCAGCTAGTGAAATAAGGGTGTTTTATAAATTGCCTAATAAGGAGTGAGGCATCAGGGTTGTGGGGAACTTAACTCTAACTGTACCAATATAGCAAGAGATCGGAGTGAGAGGTAATACCCAGGCTTTGGGCTTATTGGTCTTGGCCTATGTGTGTCCTGGGGAGGGATGGGACCATATGGGGCAAACTGATTTTTACTAGTCCAGTTTCTTCAGAAGCAAAGGGCAAAAGTTTTAGAGAACAAAGTCGTGGTTCAACATAAAGGAAATTTCCTAATGATCAGAACTGTCCAAAGGGACCACAGGAAGTAATGAGTTACCCATCCCCTGGAAAGCTTGGAATGGCAAGTTGGCCCACTACCTGTAGGGGGATTGCTGGTCAGGTATAATTTAGATTGGGTTACCTCCAAGGTCTTACTCTTTCCCTAGTCTTGCTCATTCTCTCCAGCTCATCCTTTTCTTTGCCCTCATTATGATGCCCACTCTGTGGTCCCCAACTCCACCACTCTGGTTACTCTTGCCTCTTTAGCTCATCCTGATTTGCTGGTCAGTTTCTCCAATTAACAAGCCCCTTCCCTAGAATGTCCCATCTACTTGAGGCTCTGCCATTCCCACCCTGATAATCTTCAAGCCTGAGTAAACTTCCACTGCCCACTAAAATCCTGCCTGTCCCCCAAGACAAAGCCCAAAAGATACCTTGAGATTATGAGACTGAAGCAACTCAGGTTATTTAACCTATGGAAAATCTATATTGAAGAGATGGAAGATAAATAGGAGCCAGGAAAAGAGGTTTAAGAGCAATGGCCTTCCCACCTCATGTCTCCCCACTCAAGGTCATTCTCTACATAGGTACCAAAGTGATTTTCCTTAAGCACAGAGAACACCATTCTCCTAATCAGTGACTATTACCTTTGGATTAAATATAAACTCAGAGTCACAATGTGGAAACTGGAAAGGACCTTACTTTAGTCAAACCCATACACAAAAGGAAAATTCACTATCATGGTCTAATGTAGGCCAAGATTGCATTAACTTTTTTGATTACCATATCTAAATGCTGATTCATTGAGCTTGTAGTCCACTAAGAAGCCCAGATTTTTTTCAGAACAACCATCTAACCATGTGTCTCCTATCTTGTGAAGTTGATTTTCTGCCCCCATGTGCAAGATGTTATATTTATCCCTATTGAATTTCATCTTATTAGATTCAGCTCTGGCCTGTCAGGGTTCTTTGGATGCTGACTTTGTCATTTTCTTTGTTAGCTATCCTGCCCAGCTTTGTGTCATCTGCAAATCTAATGAGCATACCATCTGTGCTTTTCTCCAAGTTATTGATAAAAATGTTAAATAGCTCACTAAACCTTTCCTAAATCCTCCCAACTACTGATGACCTCTATCACTACTTAGTCTGCAAATAGATATGCACACATAGTCTTCACCATACCTCTCCCCTACAGAATGCAAATCTGGATTATTCCTAATGGTTCCCTATTACTTCCAGGATCAAATCTGGTTAGAATTTAAAGCCTCCCACAAGAAAAAGATAGAGGGGTAGCTAGGTAGTACTGTGGATACAGCATTGGCCCTAGAGTCAAGAGGACCTGGGTTCATATCCAGCCTTAGACACTTACCTGCTGTATGACCCTGGGTAAGTCACTTAACCCCAATTGACTCAAACCCCCCCCCACAACAACTAAGAAACAAGTAAAAGATACAGTCCTTGCCCTCAAGAAGCCTACAATCTGAAGGTAGAAGACAACACACACACAGAGTGAAAACCGTCACAAATTGGCCCCTTTCTAGTCTTCTTTACTCCCCTCCATTGCAATGATCCAGCTGTACTGATCACTTGCTATTCCTCCCAAATGACACTCCATGTCCAAGATTCAGCTTAAATCCCACCTTCTGTAGAAAGTCTTTCTCAGCCCTTTCTGCCCTCATCTCTCTGCTCTACTCTTATGTATACATCAAGTATTTACATAGTTGTTTGTCAGGAAGGCAGCTAGTAGAGTTAGGAAATCGTTGTTCAGTCATTTCAGTCCTGAATCTTCATGGCCCCATTTGTGTTTTCTTGGCAGAGATACTGGAATGGTTTACCATTTCCTTCACCAGCTCATTTCTTGTTATTTTTCATTTTTTTCAGTATTGTCTGAGTCTTTTTGACTCCATTTGGGGTTTTCATGGCAGAGATACTGGAATGGTTCACCATTTCCTTCTCCAGCCCATTTTTACAGATAAGGAAATGAAGGCAAACAGAGTTAAGTGACTTAGCTAGGGTCATACAGCTAGTATGTGTCTGAGACCAGATTTGAACTCAAGAAGATGTCTTCCTGACTCCAAACATGATACTCTATCCAATGCCCCACTTCCTGTCCCAGGAAGACCTGAATTCAAATCCATCATCAGACACTAGCTATGTAAGCCTGGGTAAATCACTTAATCTTTGTTTCAGTTTCCTCAACTGTAAGATGGGATGATAATAATAATAGTATCTACAACCAGGGTTGTTATGAGGATCAAATGAGGTAATTTTTTTAATAAGAAAGAAAGGAAGAAAAAGAAAGAAAACAAGGAAGGAGAGAAGGAAGGAAGGAAAGAAGGTAGAAAGGAAGGAAGGAAGAAAAGATGGATGAAGGAAACAGCACAGTGCCTGGTGCATAGTTGCTGCTGTATAAAAGCTTATTCCGTTTCCTTCCTCTTGTTTGCATGTTGTCTCCCCCATTAGAATGTGACTTCTTTGAGGGCAAGAATACTATATTTTTCTTTCTTTGTATCCCCAGCACCAAGCACAGTGTCTGGCACAAAGTAAGAGCTTAATACATTCTTACTTTGATTGTTATATTTCTTGTATTTATATCTGCAGCAGCTAGCCCAGTGCCTGACCATGTTAGGTAATTAATAAATATTTGTAGATTGGTTGAATGATTGTGTGGTCAAAGAACTAGGACTAGAGAGTACAGTGTCACAGAGGAGAAAGGAAGAGAGTTTCAAGATTTGACAAATGTCAAAAGTATGGGACAATCTGGTGAAAATATGGCTGATGGGTGGCTAGGTAGCACAGTGAATAGAACACTGGCCCTGGAGTCAGGAGGACCTGAGTTCAAATCTGGCCTTCGACACTTAACACTTACTAGCCCTGTGACCGTGGGCAAGTCACTTAACACCAATTGCCCTGCCTTCCCCTCTCCAAAAAACAAACAAACAAAAAAGAAAATATGACTAACTGAGAAACCTTGTGGGTAGCTAGGTGGCACAGAATGTCACAGCTGGAGTTAGGAGGACATCTTCCTGAGTTCAAATTTGACCTCAGACATTTACTAGCTGTGTGACCTTGGGCAAGTCACTTAACCATGTTTGCCTCAGTATCCTCATCTGTAAAATGAGCTGAAGAAAAAAATTGCAAGCCACGCCAGTGCTTTTGCCAAGAAAACCCCAAATGAGGTCATGAAGAGTTGGACACAACTAAAAAAAAAAACTGAACAGCAACAAGAGAAACCTGTAAATAGCTAAGACATTTTACAGTGATTTTCTGCAAGGGAACATCAGATTTGCAGGTTGTTGGGACTCTCTGGTGTTGTTACTTTTATTTTCTCTGCTCACTCTGGTCCAATACAGAAAGAATCCCATAATCTTGCAGTTGGGGGAGATCATAGATCTAGTCATCTAGGCCAAATCATGAAGAACGGTGTATGACCTAGCCTCAGACAGTATAACCTCAGATAGGTCATTTATTACTGAGGTATGTAACCTCTTTTAGTCACATAACTCATCTGTGTATCAGTTTCTTTATGTGTACAATGTGGAGATTGGACTTGGTGGTCTCTAAAGTATCTTCCACTTATGGTCAACTGGCTTCCTGAAGGATCTTATTCCACTGTTAGCTCTAAATATAAAGAAGGTTTTTCCATCATCAAGACTAAATTCACCACTTTTCAGCTTCTATCACTGCTCTTGGTTCTTCCCTCTGGGGCAGAACAGAACCGAAACGAACAGAACAGAACAGAAATGAACCGAACCGAACCAAAACGAACAGAACAGAACAGAACAGAACCGAACAGAACAGGTCTCTAATCCTTCTAGCGGATATCCCTTTAAATACTTGAAGATGGCTATCCTGATCCCTCAGAGTCCTATCTTCTTGAAATTAAACCCACCTAATTCTGTTATCCAAGTCTTATATGGCACATATTACATACTTAATAAGTATTTTGATAGACTAGACTGATTCCTTTCTTTAATTCAGGCTATTCAAAAGAGGCTTTTCAGCTAGACATCAGCTTCATGGCCTCTTCTATTCCCACTCCTGCTCATGCATGCCAGCTTATCCTATTTTTTCCCTTCATTATGACTCCCATTCCCAATCTTCTAGTCTGTCTACACCACTCTGCCATCATAGTAAATATTACCATAGATATCTAATCAAGTGTCTACTCTATTAGGGGTAGGTAATGGGTTAGGGTTTTATTGACTTTGGTTTGGCCTTGAGTGGTCCCAGTAGAGTGGTGAAACTTTTAATTTCTTTTATAAAAAGGTACAGAGGACTCCCAGTTTCCAAAATTACTTTCCCTTACAATGAGAAGGAAAAGTCAAGGATATAATACATGGGGAGGTAGAGTAAAGGGCAGCTAATAGCTAACTTTTGATAAGATCCATGAATAACAGGCAAAAAATTTTGATAGGTCTCTATCTTTCCTTCATAGTTATAATGAGAGAGATGGATCTGTAACAAGAGAGCTGGAAAGATTTGTGGTTGTCATTAAATAAACTGACTGTCATTAATTATTTGACAAATTTCAATAATGATAATTTAGAGAAATTGATGAGGGCCTCTTGGTAAAGAGAATCTAAGCTAAGATTTATTATTTTTCTTTTCAAAATGCTGGGATGTTAGAGCTGGAAAGTATCGAAATCCTTCATTTTACAATAGGGGAGAGGCCCAGAAAGTTTGAACGACTTGCATGAGGTCACACAGGTAATATATGGCAGAGTGAAGGTTTGTCTTTATATCTCATGACACCAAATCCAAAGCTTTTTTTTCCCATTATGCGACAGTTTCACTGGACCATGTATCCATTTGTCCCATATATGGGCAGGTGTCATCATGGTCTTTATGCAGGCAAAGAGGATGTTTTTGCTTTCCTGATGTCATAGTCCTCTTTGAGAGCTACGAACAAACAGCAACATGTAACAAGAGATATTTTGCTAAGCAACTTGTTTTTTAAGATTGAAAATAAAAGCATCTTATCTCCTGGATATGTTTTAAGTGGGCTGGCTCACAAACTAAGGGTTTTTATGTTGAATATAACTTTATTTGAGACAATATCTTTTCAGGGGAAAAAATACCTGACATCCTATTTAATTGGTTAATAAAGCATAACAAAACAATTCCTACTAGAATGTAAGCTCATTGAGGGTAAAGAGGATGCATTATCTAGCTTTATTACTTGTTGTTGTTGTTGTTCAGTCATTTTTAGTTGTATCTGACTTTGTGATCCCGTTTGGGGTTTTCTTGACAAAGATACTGGAGCGGTTTGCCATTTCCTTCTCCAGCTCATTTAATAAATAAGGAAACTGAGGCAAATGGGGTTAAGTGACTTGTCCAGGATCACACAGTTAATAAATGCCTGAGTCCAGATTTGAATTTACAAAGATGAGTTTTTCTGACTCTAGGTCTAGTACTTTATCCACTGCACCACCTAACTGACCTGTTTCTTTCTCTAGTAAGTCACTTTAAAACTTTATGGATTGAGATTAATTGATTAATCAACAAATACACACTCACTGAGAACCTGTTATATAGTTCATAGATCATAACGTACACAGAAAAGATTCAGATGTCATATAGTACAGGACCCTCATTTTATAGATGAAGAATCTGATGTTCAGAGGCATTAGACTGCTTGCTTGAGGCCACATGGCTGGATAAATTTCACAACTGGAACTTGAACCAAGACTTCTGACCTCAGATTCATAGCACTTTCCATTGTACCATACATTCATTCAAAAGCATTTATTAAGTATCTAATATGTGCTAGGTGCTAGAGAGAGAGACAAAAACAAAGCATTCCATTCCATCCCCAAAAGGAATTACATAAAATTAAGGGAAATAGAGCTGGCTCAGTGAATAACATGCCAGGTCTAGAATCAGGAAGACCTGAATTCAAACCTGGCCTCAAATGCTTACTAGCTATGTGACCTTGGGCAAGTCACTTGTTTCCCTCAGTTTCCTCATCTGTTTAATGAGCTGGAGAAGGAAATGGCAAATTACTCCAGTATCTTTGCCAAGAAACCCTGCCCCCCACCAAAGAAAGATCATGAAGAGTTAGACATCATTGAAAGTGACTAAATAACAAAAAGGGAAATAGACTAAAGAACTCCCTCTAGCTGCCATCATCAGTGGCATTTTCTGGTACTCAGGCATAGTGTATCAATTCAGCTTAACAACTGATTTCTTAAAAATGTATCACAAAATACCCAAACCTCCAAAAAATGAAAATTTCATATAACTCAAGACAATAGGGATCAGAATTGTGATCATAGATAGTCTTTTATGTATTACTACTATTGCCTTGCCTGAAGTAAGCTGCATAAAAGATATTATTAGGCAGCTAGGTTGCGCAGTGAGTAAGAGCGCCAGCTCCGGAGTCAGGAGAACCCGGGATTGGTTCCAGCCTCAGATACTTAACACCCACACAAAAAAACTGGCCGTGTAACTTTGGGCAAGTTACTTAACCCCAATTGCTTTAAAAAAAAAAAGATATTATCCTTATCATGTACAATTACAAATGTGATTAGGCTAATCATGTAATGAAAGAAAAGTCTAGATGTGGGGAACCTGTGGCCTTGAGGCCACATATGGCCATCTAGGTCCTCATGTGTGGCCTTTTCACTGAATCTAAACTTCACAGAACAATTTTTTTTTACTAAGTCCAAGTTTTATAAAACACATCCTTTTTTTTCAAAGGAGATTGTGTCCTGCGAAATTTGGATGCAGTTAAAAACCTGAACTTGAGTACCTAGAGGTTCACATGTGGCCTTGAGGCAACAGTTTCCCCACCTCTGGGCCCTAGTAGATGGAAATCTTGACTGCTACCCTGGTGCCCTTCAGATATTAAAAGACATAGAAGAAGGTCATCCACATATTGGGCAAATATTTGTGGAGGTTTTATGAAAGCTATAGCATAGAATTATAGACTGCAAGAAGGAAAAAAGTAAAATATCAGTTGTGATATGTACTATTCCCTAATGATGGGGTCATGATTCATTGAGATGCTTAAGTATCAATGAGGCACAGTGCTTCATGTTGAATGAATAAATACAAATTTATTTATTAAGTGTATACTATGTATCAAGCACTGTGTTAAATTCTAGAGATATATTTACAAAACTGAATATAGTCTCTGTCTTCAAGGAGCTTACATTCTAATGGAAGAGACAATGTACAAATGGCACTGGAGGCCAAGAAGAGGTGCTTTGATCCAGCAAGTTATAGGAATGTCAAATGAGGCCTTAGAGGAGCAGACTGGCACACTCTGTCCAAGGTATATAGGATTGGTGAGGAGCAGATGGTTAGAACTAGGAAGTAAAATGAGGCATGGTGGCTGGGGCTTTCCTTAAATAGTAGCCTGGGAGAGGCAGTCACCAAATTGTATATCAGGATCCAGGGTAGAAATTTTTCCAGAGTGGAAAGGCTGTTCACCAGGAGAAGACTGACAAAGCTAGAAAGCAAAGTGGGAATACAGAGGTTAGTATGAAGCATGACCTGCTGTCAAAGGAACTTACAGTCTAATGGGGAAAAGAACACATACACAAGAAGACTATGATGCAAATAAGAGTGAGAAGGGCAGAAAGAAAATGATATGAAAAAATCTGATATGGATGGGATCACTTTCAGCTGGGGGTAGAAAGGAGTTAGATCAGGGAAAATTTTCCTAGGACTATGAAACTGGTATTATATATCTTTAAGGATGGGAGAGGCTTCAAAAGATGGAGATTGGGGTGAAAGAGTCTATCTTATGAATAGGAACTGATGAGGGCAAAGGTACAGACACAGGAGATGGTAATATAAGAACAAGACATGAAGAGTTGTCTGGTTGGATGGAAATACAGACTATATGAAAGGTAGTAAGAATGAGATAAGACTGGCAAAGTGCATTAGAGGTCTTGGAGAATCTTAAATGCTGGAATTAGAAGTTTTATGAATTATGTAGGCAATGGGGAGCTATAGCTCCTGGATGGTCTGTGTTAATATCATGAATATCAGGACAATGAGAACCACAAAATATTAGCAAAAAGAACTTATTGAATAGGAATTAGGCCATATTTCCAGTAGCAAAGACCCTGCAAAATAGGAGTGAAAAGGGCAACTTTAGGAACTACAGGCAACTTTGGCAATCTCTTTTTATTCAGATCACCCTAAAGATTCATATAAATTTCCAGGGAGTTATTATAGATAAGGAGACTCAATTGGCCTGCTAGGTACAAGCTGCATCCACTACTTACTTAGCAGGTGTTGATGATTCTACTGACTGAGTACAGGCAGCAGTTACCACTATAATTCAAACCAAGAGAGAGTGTCTCTGTTCACTCTGTCATTCTGCATAAAGTTTCTTGAAAATTTCCTTTCTCCTAAAGGAAATACTGAAGGTTTTACAGTGGAGGAATGATGTGATCAGAGTGGCATCTTTGAAGATTACTCGGACAGAAGTATGAAGGATGGATTGGGAAGGTAGGAAGACTGGTTAGAAACCTTTTACAACAGACATGGTGAGAAGGTGAAGGTTTCAACTAGGGAGGTTATAGTAGTAAGAGTAATAGAGAAGGGGCGGCCAGGTAGCACAGCAAGTAAGAGCACCGGCTCCAGTGTTGAGAAGACCTGGAGATCGAATCCCGGGCTCGGACACTTAGCACCCACCCAGAAACACCTGGCCGTGTAACCTTGAGCAAGTTACTTAACCCCAATTGCTTAGGGGCGGCCAAGTGGCTCAGCGAGTAAGAGTTCCGGCTCCAGTGTTGGGATGACCCGGAGATCGAATCCCGGGCTCAGACACTCAGCACCACACCCAGAAATAACTGGCCGTGTAACCTTGAGCAAGTTACTTAACCCCGATTGCTCAAAAAAAAAAAGAAAGAGTAATAGAGGATAGAGGGGAAAGATGTTGTAGAAGTAGAATAAACAGGACTCAACAACCAATTAGATGTGGGAGATGAGGGACAAATGCTTGGAGCTTAGATGATTGGAAGGATGGATGGTATTTTTCAGCAAAAACAGGGAAATCAGAAGAGCAGGTTTTGAGGAGAAAATGAGCTTAGTTAGGGACATTTTAACTTTGAAGTGCTAGTGGGCTATCCAAACAGACATATTAGCAACCTATTGGAAATACAGGACTGGAGTTTTGGAGAGCTTTAGAGGGAAAGGAGCTAGACATTTGGGAGTCATCTACAGAAATCTTAGGGGATAACCACAAGAAGGTCAGGAAGAAAGGTTATAGAGTCAGTGAAGGAGCAATCAGAGAGGCAGGAGGAGAATCATGAAAGTGCAGTGTTGTAGAAACCAAGGGAGGGGAGAACACCAAGGAACGTCATGGTGAAGTGTTCAGTGCTGCAGAAATGTGAAGGATTGTTGTTGAGTTGTTTCAATTGTGTCGACTCTTTGTACCCTATTTGGACTTTTCTTGGCTGCCATATCCTACTCCAGTTCATTTTACAGATGAGAAACTGAGGCAAACAGGGTAAAGTGATTTGTGCAGCGCCACCCGGCTAGTAAGTATCTGAGACTGGATTTGAACTCAGGAAGATGAATCTTCCTGACTCCAGCCCAGCACTTAACCCTGTTTGCCTCAAGTCCTCCTGTCTTACTCTATCTATTGTGCCACATAGCTTTCCTATTGGCTTCTTCTTTTTTTCTTTCTTCTTTCATGGCATAGTAGCATAGTTCCTGGAGTACCTTTTCCTAAGATTCAGGCTAGGTTTCAATTCCCTGTTCACCACTGTGGAATTCCTGGGCAAGTCATTTCAATAAGCCTTAATTTCCTCCTCTGTAAAGGAGGGAGCTGAACTAGATAATCACTCTGTTGTCTTCTAGCTCTAATATTTTATGATTTGCTTTCTTTTCCACTGCATATGTCTGAGGCTCAATTGTGGCATCCAGGGTACCCACAGGGAACTGCTTATCTCTGCTAGTGATCCACAAAACTAAGTCTATCACCAACTCCTGAGTTAGATATGGCTCCACCTGCAAGCAACAGACTTGACAGAATTGTCTAATAAATTGCTTAAAAGGGAATGCAATGTAATGGGAAGAGCACTAGTTTTGGAGTCAAAGGGCCTGGTTTTGAATACTGGATCAAATGCTTCACAGGGATAACACTGGGAAATTGCTGCACTCGTCTGAGCCTCCATTCCTTTATTTGTATGATGAGAGGTTTGAACTAGATCATCTATAAAAATCTCTTCTAACCCTAAATCCTTTGATCCTAATGCCTGTAAGACCTTAGGCACTTGATTTGTCTGGGCCTTGATTTCTGTATCTATTAAATGGGGGACTTAGAGGAGATACTCTTTATGCATTTTTCTAGCTCCAAATCCTATGGGTACTGACTCTAATACTTGTTATATGTGTATATGTATCTATAATATTTACATATATGTACATTATATATACTTATACATATATACTTTGTGTGTGGGTGTGTATGTGTACTGGGGACCATTTACTTACTCAGAGCCTCACTTTACTTACCTGCAAAATGGCAATAATACTTTAATCCCTACCTTTTCTATCTTACAGAGCCGTTTCAAGGAAAGCATTTTGTAAATGTTTGTGTGATGTAAAAATGGAGCCATATATTATATATTATTATGATTGCTTAAAAGAATTATTTAGGTCATGGTTTATTTAAAAGCCATATATTTTCTCAGTGATGCTAGGAACTTCTGATGATTTCATCCCTTACATTCTTAGAGGAGAAGTGATAGGTCAGAATAACATCAGAAGGCTAATCCTAACTACTTCAATTGCTTCATCAAAGAGATAAAAAAGGAAGAAACTCCTGGACATTTTTCAAGTAAGCAGTTGTGTTACTTATTCATGGTTATTTCTCTCAGCTTAGTCCCTGGTTCATACATTCAGTCCTTGATCTTTAAGCAGGAAAACTCCTGTTGACTTTACAAAACACTTTCCCAGAGTCCCAGCTGTTTCTCTCATTACCTTCACCAGAAGGTTTACATGCTTTGGGGGATTTCCAGGGCTATGGCCCTATAGCTTTCCCCAGTCTCACCTGTGCACATTTCAGTCCAATTAATCACTTTGCAGTACCATATTGTGCTCAGCATGTTGGTCAGAAAAATTATTCAAGGAAAGTTTGTCATATTTTACCAGCAAGCAAGGTTTAAGCTATGCTAATGTACTGATTGAGTTGATTATTTACTGTCTTCTCCCAAATCGGTATGATTAAATATAAATTGGGGACATATTTAGAACAACTCCAGGATTAGAGAGGATATATACTCATCCTGTTCCCATGTGGTTTTGATTTCATTTTGCTAGGTCTCTTCTACATCGACATAGCCTGAAGCTTTTGAATAAGAAATCTATTTAAAACATTGTTCTTAGGTAGGTATTTGGTAGGTGCTAAGTTATTGCCAACTGTGTGTTGCACATGTTACCAGTTTTTTTTAATCATTTTCTTGCATGATAAACATTGATAGGTATGTCTGGGTTCTGTAAGGGTAACCTTTCTTTAATTTCTGGTGGTAAGGACTTGGTCTTGAATTGTTATCATCCATTTCAATAAATATATCCATATGATCGAGAAGTTAAAAGCTTCTTTGTTGTTGTTATTGTAGTCACGTTTGGGGAAACTGATTTCTCCGCAGACAGAGGGAGGAGACCCTCAGAGACTACTTATTTGGGCTCCTGGGAAATGTCTCAAAGAGACAGACAGCTTTGTTTTCTTCCTCTCCTAGGAGAGACTGACAGACCATCACAGGAGACATGCAAGATTGCACAAGTCTGGTAGAGGATGAGGGTGGGGGGTCAGGGAGTAAAGAAGCAAGAGACAGAGAGATGGGGACAGTAAGAGTCAGAGAGAAACTGAAGAACAGACAGAGAGAAGAGTGAAGTAGGGGATGGGTATTTTCGGCAGACAGATTTCACTGGGATAATTGACATATGAGACAACTGGGACTGAGCAAAGGGTGTGTCCAATTAGCTAATTTTCCTTGGCTAAGAAGTAATATAGATGGTGGAAATGTTGCTTTCCTCCTAACATTTCTGTGCTGTTCCTCCTTCTGTTCCATAAACATGGAAGTCTAATCCAAAGCTGTTTTTCCCTCTGTTCTTTAATGTTATATTTGTACCACATGTTTAATTAATAGCCAAAAAATTTTAACTTACTATAAATAAAATTAGGATTGATTCTAACTGTTCCTGGTTGCATTATCCATTATTGATAAAGGGATAGGGAGAGCAAGGAGTCAATGAATAGCTTATGAAATTCAGAGTTACCAAAAAAAAAAAAAGACTGAGGTTTGAACCCTTAGTCTGGTTGAGGGCTCCAAACTCGTAGAGAGAAAATCACAAGGTTATGGATTTTTTCAATTTTTATAAAACTCTCAAGTAGGGCAATAAATCAGGTCAAAACAAACCATGTGAAGTCAGAACTTTCACCCTAGGTAGTGCTAGAACTGTGAATAAGCAGATTTAAGTGGTGGAAGAAAGCTTGGTGGGTAAAGAACTGGAAACCTTTCCTTAGAGCCAGGTGTCTCAGGCAAGTTTGCTCCCCTCCATGGCTCCCTCTAAAAGAGATTTGCTTCTGAGTGAAAGGTGGAGTGCAGATATTAACTAAGGGAAAGTCATACTCCTGAAGTCCACTAAGGGAGAAATTGGGAAAAAGTAGCTTGATCCACATTCCAAAGGGTCAGCCTGAACTAAAGAGTACCTGATTTGCCTGTTACACTAAGCACCTCCAACTTCCAAATGCTTTAAGTGCTACATTATTTTCACAATAACCTACTCTTTCCAGTTTCAGGTCTGTGCCCTGATATAAAAAGCAGAGGAATAGGGAATCATATCATTTTCAGCAGCTCTGAAAATCAAAAGTTTCTGTCCAATCTGCAAAATCAGCTGAAGTCCTTCTGCTAGGTAGCAGCAGATCAAAGAGCGGGAAAAATACTGGGACAGAGCTGTCATAAGTTAGATTGTTTGGAACACTTTCTAGAGAATGGATGATGGGAGGATGTTGAGGCAGTCTTTTTAAGTTCAGCTAAAGGAGTGCTTCCGCAAGCCTATAGGCACAAACTACATAAAAGAAGAGATAGAAAACACCTGTCAGATCCCAACTTTTCATTCATAGTTTAAAAGCAACAAAATAATGGGTGACTGTGCTAATAATGGCCACTATGGTTTTTCAAGTGATTGCTCTCAATTTCTAGGTATTGGAAAGATAGTACTCTATTCTCTTTGTAAGTATTTACAAGTGTGTAGGAATGCTCATGGGAAATTAATAGGGGAAGGAACCTATACATGGGGTAAACAGGACAAATATATATGTATATATGTAATTATAGATAAATAATCACAAAATGTTAGAGCTGAGGCCATAGAGACATATAGTTCATGACTCCTTTATAGATAATATCGGAAACTGAGGGAAGGGAACAAGGTCATCTAATTCAGAGGTGTCAAAACCACCTCTTTGTCCATTTGAATTGCCAAGTGCGGCTGAAACCAGATTCAAGTGTAAATGGGAAATATTTAGCAAAGTTTACAAAAAAAGCAAAATAGAATATATAATAATGTTAATTTGTGTCTTTTTAAAGTCACTATGCCTTTCTATTTGAGTTTGACATCACTGATCTAGTTAGAGCTGGTAGTACAAGCCAAATTTCCAGACTCATGACCCAGTGCCCTTTCTACCTACACAACACTGACTCTGAGGATATAATGGGAGAGCATTAGTGCCCATAACGATATGAGAAATGGGTTGAGAATCGTGAGACTGAAGTCCTGGACCTGGTTCTACCACTCACCCTGTGTGACCGTGAACAAATGACATCTCCTTTCTTGGCCTCAGTTTCCTTATCTATAAAATGAAGGGTGGCTGAAATGTATGGTCACTAAAGCCCATGACAACCCCAATATTCTGTGGTTCTTGGTTCCTTAGGCTGCAACAAAGTACCATTTCTAACACTGCATAGTGAGACAGCATGTCAGAAAAATCTTTTCATTATTAATGGTAGGCACTGGACCAGGATTCGTGCCCCCCCTCTGTCTCCCACCAAAAAAACCCAAACAAAAACCCTTCTGTTTTTGTTTTTAAAGCAATTGAATATTTATGTCTCTCTTGGCAGGATCAAGCCAGTTTGCACATGAATATATGCAGTTGCATTTTGTCCTGGTATGGTGACCTGCATAGTCCATTGTTGAAACAGCCTGATATAATGAGAGTTATTTTTGTTTGTCTCAGCAGATAAAAGAATTCCCATTTTCTTAGCTTGTTTTTTTCTGGAAGTGATCGAAGTGTTTATTATCAAAGAACGTCATTTTTTCAACTTATTTCATATGTTATGGCCAGATGAAACTCAGGTGAGAGGATGAGGTAGAAGGATATTTCCCCCCAAAGTAACATAGAATGATGGGCCTGATAACTGGGCCATCTGGAATGCTTGCATGCTAATACTAATTCTGTACTTGCTGTGTTATGTCTAATTTTGTGGCTATCTGCCTCAGTCTCCCCATCTATAAAGGGGATCTTGAAACCCCTCTTTCTTTATTAGCCTATTAATACTAAAAAGGATAAATAAATGTTTGCTGAATTGAAATGACTTCCTTCCTCCCCACAGGGTTGCTGAGGATTAATGAGACTGAAATGTACTTGAAAGGACATAAGGGCTATGTAACACAGCATGGAAACAGAAAAATTGGATGAATGTTTTCTAGCCACAGTTGATAAATTAAGCTTATGTGGATAGAGGATGGAAGACTTTTAAAAGCCAAGGTCTAAGTTTCAGTAAAATTAATCAAACCAGTCTATATAGTTGGGAAGAACTTCTGTTGGAAAACCCATCCTGTGATGACTTAGGCCCCTTTGACATGATGTATCTCAACTGGGGTTAGTGGGACTGTGGTAGAGAATTTAGACAAGGGGCTGGACAGGATGACACTTGATATATGATCCTGCTCTATGTTGTCATAAAAATGACCAAGTGCAGTAGTTGTTGTTCAGTCATATCTGACTCTTTATGACCCCATGAACCATGGCATGCCAGACCCTTCTGTCTGCCATCATCTCTGGAAGTTTGATCAACTTCATATTCATTGTTTCTCTTTGTGACTTCATTTTTTGAGGTTTTCTTGGCAGATATTGGAATGCTTTGCTATTTCCTTACTCAGCTCATTTTACAAATAAGGAATTGAAGCAAACAGTTAGTGTCTGAGGCCCGATTTGAATTCATGAAGATGAGTCTTCGTGATTCTAAACCCAGTGTTCTTTTCACTGTGCTGTCTAGCTGCCCAGATCAGTATTGTCAAAGTCAGAAAGAAATGGGGGCTGCTTGTCACAAAATCCTTGCAGGTCACAAAATGACTTAGAAAACAACATATTAACATTATCTGTGTTTTATTGTAGTTTTGTTTCTTTTGTTAAATATTTCCCAGTTACATTTTAATCTGGTTTCTGTAGCAGGGAATAGGAATGTTGTGGGCCACATGTGGCCTGATGATTTTGTGTTTGAAATCTCTGAACATAGAGCACACTTTATTTTCTACCTTGAAGTATTAGTACAGTGTTCTGAAGGCAAAACAGTGGCTTGCTATTTTTTCCCAAAGTGGTTTTCAATTTTCTTGTGGGTCTGACAGTGTCCAAATGTTGATCAAATTTTGCCCTTTCATCAAGGCAGATCTCTAAGGATTCCCAGCCCTTTGGCTGAAGGAATTGAGATCAGAGGCTTCCTGGCTAATCATTCCTTTCACTAGCATATGTTCCCTCCCAGGTGAACACACTTGTTTTTTTTAAAGGGTTTTGCTTTTGAATCTTTAGTTCACTCTATAACCTCAGTTTATTATGCAATTTTCTTATACCTCATTCAGTTTACTTTTAAAAACTGTATTTTAGTTATAAACTTAAGCACCAGTAGAACAAAATATTCAAGTAAATGAATAAAAAAATTAAAACATGCATAAAATCTTAAATTACAAACTCTTCACATTTTTACAAAAAACTATATGTTTACAAATAACAGTAAGAAAGTCTTATTTTTCCTGGTCCCAATTTAGAGCTTTTTTTCTGTGTCTATTTTGCTGTATTTTATTGATATACTTGCACACCTGCATGTATTTATGCATGTGTGTACGTGTACACAGGTATAAATGTACCCATATGTACATAACTGTGTATGTATATACATGTACGCATACTCTAGCCTAGAAGTATCAAACCAGCTTGAAGCCTGTATATTTGGCCCACAACATTCTAAAGAGCAGCCCAAACTAGATTAAAATGCAGTTCCTTTCTGATTTTAATGTGTTGATATATTAATATAGAAATATGTGGTTTTCTAAAACAATGAGTGGCCCACAGGAATCCTTATCTTTTGTTTAGTGGTTCCCATTTCTGTTTGAGTTTGACCATACTGCTATAGCTTTTTCGTGCCAATTAGCTCTCCTTTCATTTCTTTTTTGGTCACCTGCAATTATAATTATTGTGAGAATCATGGAACACTGTACATGGACTAAATAGGCAAGCAATCAGAAAGTATATATTAAGAACCTTCTATGAGCCAGATCCTGAGTTAGGTGCTAGAGATAGAAGAGACAAAAGTGAAACAGTTCATGCCTTCAAGGAGCTAACATGCTACTGGACCATGATTCTGTCCCACTCCCTCTCCATATCTATACATATATGTGTGCAAGTGTTTATATTTGCATATCGGTATATGTATGTACACACATGTTCACATATGTGGCACATGTATTTGTGCATATAAATATATTGTGTGCATACACATATGCATACACATGTGTGCCTTGCATTGTGTGTTTATGTGGAGAGAGATAGAGTCACAGTGCTGCACCTAGACACATAGTAGGTCCTTAATCTGATTGCTTAGTCAGTGTTTAGTGTTCTATAATTCTCAGAAGAATCACAATTGCGGGGGGGGGGGCAGAAAGAGAAATAAAAAGGCTAATGATGATGGACACAAGAAGTGTTTAGAGAATAAAAAATGATAATTTATGAATCAAAAAGTATCTTTCAAGACACAACAAGAATATGGATGGTTGGGAAAAGGTAAGATCATGATGAATAAAGAGTGAAGAATAACAGATGGATTGACTGAGCATTCTGCTGGAATCCATGAAATAGTAAAAATCAGAATGCAGCCCCTATTTACATTTGCCTAAAGCTTTAAGAGAGTTTTGCAAATTGTCTGTGGTATTGCCTGGGGAAGAGGCACAAAACTCTGGGTGTGGTGAGGCTAAGGGAACAGTAGGAAGCAATGTACACAATAATTAGACATTTTTGAGTATAACTCCTGTGTAAATAACTCCATTTTTAAAAATTGAAAGTGAAGTTCAAATCAAAATCAATAAAAGTGACACTAATATAGCTAATTTGCTTCAACTGTCAGTGAATGCGACATAGCAATTATTCACTATGAAATATGCAAATCGGGTCAAATTTGAGGTGATGCGAATCAAATCTCTTGATAGAGGTGCAATCTTCTGTCACCTTCACAGTCAGTGTAGACTCATGACACAAATGAGTTGTGTGGTCCTGCTACTTGCTGCATTCCAATATGAATATGCAAAGTTAAATAATTTTTCAAGGAAGTTATAAGTATCATAATATCTGTATTTTTCAATGTCATTCATGTTGGCAAGCGTAACATACTGCACTGGTTTCTCCAAAACCCTGCAACATCTAGAACGGTCATACATAATTATTTGAAACTTTCAGCAATTCAATTTCTATCTAATTGTTTAAAATTTTATTATTCAAATTATTTTGATGTAGAAAAATATATGATAGACAAAGATGTAATCAATTTAAAGAGAAATGCTACTATCACAGTTGAAACTACTATAAACAAAGATATGGAGACAATTTAATTAGTGAAAATGAAAATACAAAAACCAGAAAGTGAAAAGCTCGAATCTAGAAAGTAGAAGCCACTTTTTTTTTCCTGAGAGGCATTCACACATTATCTATGGAGAAGAAAGTCCATTTTGTCTACTTGTATGAATGCTTTAGCATAGATAGCATGAAACCTATTTAGTGAAAATATCTTGAAAAAGTGTATATTCAGAATATGTGGACAAGACTAGAAAATTATTTCAGAGAAAAAAATGACAGGATGCTAGTTCATTGGTGTAGGGAGACTGGCAAACTAATCTAGATTGGCTCCATCTCTGGAATATAGAGAAGTGATTAGGGGTACTGAAAGGATAAATGACTTGCCCAGAGTCACATGTCTAATATGTATAAGAGGTGGGAAGACTTGAATTTAGGTCTTCCTAAAGGCCAGCTTTCTCTATGTACTAATACCACTGCTTCTCTCAAAGAAAGGAGGAGATGCTTTTAAAAAAACAAGGCAAACTTTCTGAAAACCCTGCTTAAGATATTAAGAGGATTGTTTGCATTTTAGAAAGTTGTTTACAGGAACTATAAGTATAAAAATCATCACTTATTAGGTGAAAGATTGATGGTACCTGCAATTACTGATGTAATCAAAATGATGCTTGGTTAATCATATGCCATCATATGCAGCTTTGGATGGTTTTACTTGCAGATAATATGGTGGGATGATCAATTGTCTTTAAGTTGGAAGCCCTTTGTGCACAATTCACTGAGAAACTAAAATCTTTTTTATATTGTACTTTGAGTGGATGAAGCAACAGATGTGGTTAAAAACCTCGTGTGTGTGTGTGTGTGTGTGTATGTGTTATGATATAGTGTTGAAATGAATGTTAGGGAAATTTCATTACTTTGCAAGGCTATTTAAGTAGCTCAGTCACATGGAGAGTAATTTTCAATATAATTGACAGATTGTTAAATGAAACTGATATATATGTAGAGGGGGTCAATTAGAGGTGAACAATTGATTTTGCTTCAACTGACTTGATGTAATTGCAGTATGTAAGTGGTGAGAAACAGGCAATGAAGTATTAAGGTATTAAAGGAAGCCTAAAAAAGAGTGTTTATATTTTGTTACCCCTTTTCAAGATGTGTAGAAGTTCTTCAATTGAGGTTGAAGGAAGGGTAGAATGACTAAACTTGCTGACCATTTGATCAGCCATGAATATAATTTCTATGAAGTCAGTCAAGGCAAGAATCAGAAAGGGTTCAGTGACTTGTGTTAGCCCTCTAAGGTAGCCAGGAACCAATAAATCAGGAAAGGTCACTTCACTCTTTGCTAACTATAAATTCCCTGCCTCTCTGCCGTGCCAACCATGGTGTAGAGATTCTTCAGATAAAGAGAAAAGGAGGTAGCTGGCACATTCCATCTTCCTTGCTCTGACTCTTACTTATTCTTTATTTTCTTTTGCGTTTCCCTCATGCAGAAAAGAATTAGGTGAGTAGGCTCATAAGATCATAGATCTAGAACAGGAAGGACCTCAGAGGTCATCTACCTTGACTCTCTATTTTATAGCAGAGGAAACTGAGGTCTAAGGAGGCTAAATGGCTTCTCAGTATCACATAAGTAGTAAGCATCAGAGGTGAAAGATGAGAAACTTCTGTCAAGCAAGGAAGTAAGTCTTGAGCATCTAGAGCAATGGTTTCCAAAGAAAAGACTGTGCCCTACTTTGAAGGGTGGAAAATCTATGGATTGGACCCCAAAAGTAGGTAATCAGAGGACGGGAAACTGGTTTGCACCCCAACATTTCTACCATAACTACTGACAGACTTGTCTCTGACATAACTCTACCATTCTTTTCAACACTCCCCTGCTCTATTCCTTCCTATAGCTGACTTTCAGTGGAAGTAGGGAGTATATGACTATAAAAGTGGCAGAGAGCATCACACAAGATAAAATAGACATTGTCTGTTACACAGTTTCCCCCACAAACTAACCAAATGTGGTTAAGTGAAAAAGGAAATGGGTTAACTGTGAAAAAAAATCCTTGCAGCAAGTTTCTCTGATGAAGGTCTCACATCTAAGACAAGTAATAAATTGATTCAAATTTATAAGCCCAATAGTCATTCCCCAGTAGATAAATGGTCAAAAGACATAAACAGGCAGTTTTCAAAAGAAGAAATCAGTTATCAACAATTATATTAAAGACCTCTAAATCATGAATAATTATTAGAGAAATAAAAATGAAAGCAACTTTGAGGTTCCACCTTACACTCATCAGATTGGCAAAGAGGAAAATTAAAAATGTTGGAGGGGCTGTGCATTGTTGGTGGAACTGTGAATTGATCTACCTATTCTGAAAAAACAATTTGGAGCTATGCTCAGAAAGTTATCAAACTATGTATATATTTTGATTCAGCTATATCACTAAGAGGCCTGTACCCAAAAGAAATCAAAGAAAGAGGAGAAAAAAACCTGTAAATATAAAAAATTTTTACAGCAGCTGTTTCTGTAGTAGGTAGAAATTAAAATTAGTGGGCAGCTAGGTGATGCAGTGGATAGAGCACTGGGCTTAGAATCAGGGAGATTCATCTTCATGATTTCAAATCTAGCTTCAGACACTGGATGTGTGACCTTGTATAAGTCATCTAACCCTATGTGCCTCAATTCCTCATCTGCAAAAAAGAGCTGGAGAAGGCAACAGCAAACCACTCCAATATCTTTGCCAAGAAAACCCTAAATGAGGTCACCAAGGAGTGGACACAACTTAAGAACTTAACAACAAAAGACTAGAAACTAAGGTTGGGGGGGGGGGTTATCATCTTCCTGAGGAGTGACTAAACAAACTGTGGTCTATTAATGCAATACACTAATATGCTTACTCCCCAAGAAATGACAAAATGGACAATTTTAGAGAAAGCTGGGAAGAACTTTATAAGCTCATACAGAGCAAAATGAACAGAACAAGAAGAATAATTTATGTGATAATAAAAATTTTAGGGAAAAACAATTTTGAAAGACTTCAGAACTCTGATCAATGTACTGATAAGGTACAAGTCCAGAAGACTGAAGATGAAACAGGCCTTTTAACTGTTAGGGAGGTAATGAACTTAAAATGTAGAAAGAAATGTACATTTTTGAAGGCTGTTATGGGAATTTGTACATTGGATGTATGTATATAGTGAAGGTTTACTTTTCTTCCTCTCTTTTCCTTTCCTTTTTTTTCTTGATTCATTTGATCCATGGGGGTAGTGGGAGGGACAGATTAATTAATCGTGTTTTGACCTTCACATAATCTCTCACATTTATCCTCTTCTCTCTAGTCATATAGTCACTACCCTTGTTCAGGTTCTCCTCCCCTCTTACCAGGGCTATTGGAAAAAATTTCCTATTTGCTCTCCCTACCTCCAGCCTCTTCTCGCTCCAAACTGTTCTTCACAGAGTTACCACAGATTTCTCCAAAATTCAGGTAAAACTATGTCACTTTTCTACTCAAGAAACCATTGTGGGTCCCTATTGATTCTAAGATCAATGATTATTCCATCTTTGCCACATCCTTATAAAATTTCTATGTTGTATGTGATATGTTGTACAATTGCTCATACACAAATATGTATACTTTATAAATAAAAGAAAATACACGTATGCTGAGCTTTGTGCTTAATTTTTTTCTACCCCCATGAAAGACAATTGATTTAGAGCACCTGGCTGAAATGGGCCTTAGTATATCATTATAGTGTTGTTTTGCTATGCCTTAAATGTCTCTGTATATATTTTAGAATTGGCAGAATTTTGTATAGTTAGGGGAGTTGCTTTCTTATACTTATATTCTCATATGTTTATACCTCCCTGGTGGAGGACTGTTTAACTTCAGGGGGTTTCCAAGCCTTGACAAACATGGTTAACTAATAGCTCTGCCTATGGGAGGCAGTTTTTAGAAATTTTTCTGTCCCTTCTGTACCCTCCTCCTGTGAGGGATAAGTTCAGTTTTCTTTCCATTGAACTACACTGCTTGTCATTGCCATTACAAGTCATTAAGTACAAAATGCTTAATTTTGCCTTCATTTGGAAGAAAATTTCCAACTCATGTAATCACCATGAACAAATTGAACCAAGCCTGCTTTTACTGGAGTGGGAAGGTTAGTGAGTACAAATTCAGAATGCTTTCTAGGATGGGGAAACTGGAAATCCTGGAACTTGTGCCAAATCCTAAACTTGGTAGTTCAATTCAAGTCATCACTCCTTGTAGAGCCCTTCCAGGTCTCTATTACACATGGACCAAATAGCCTACAAAGCAGCATGAAGTGGAACCATAGTCCTTGAACCCCAAGGCATTTACTTATCTCTTATCTTCAGACCATAGCTCAAAGAGATAGACACACATCCAATGCTATCATTGACTTAGATCTGGAAGGGACGTTAGTGATCATCCAGTCTTAGGAGAAGTTCAGTGACTTGTCCAAGGACACAGCAATAATAAGCTGCAGATCCTGGAGTGGAACTCAGCACCTAATTCCAAATCTTGTACTCTTCCAGTGCATCATGATACTTCTTGGACCTATACTTCTATCTGCTGTATTTCACAGCATAATCATTGCAGATTTTATGCCAAATTTTTTTTGCAAAAAAGTGGTGTGTGACCATTATGGGAAGTTTTTTTTTTTTAATTTGTGCTGGTATTGCTTAAAAATCATTTATTACTAAACTGTCTTTGGTTCAAGAAAAGGATGCATGGAACACTTGTGAATATATGTTAAAATTGGGAAGATGAAAGTCTTACTATATCACATGACTTACTTATGGCAGCTTTGCCTGCCCCTTGCTCCCCTTGTGCCTAAGGCTTGGGTTGAGTGACAATACACTAGTATTTCAGCACAGTAAACAAGCCATGCAAATTGACTTTAGGAAATATACTGACAATGCACATGTGCTAAGAATTATAGACTTGCAGCTTGCAATGTGTGAGAGATAAATGCATATCCATATGCCATTGATGAATACATTGCTACTCTGTTTACCTTTTTTTTTTTGCTTTTTGGAGGGGAGAAGGCAGGGCAGTTGGGGTTAAGTGACTTGCCCAAGGTCACATGTCTAGTGTCTGTTTACCTTTTAAGCAGCATGAGGAACAGAATTATACCAGGTGACAATTACATGATGGAAGTTTATAAACGAATTTTTGAATTAAAATAAAGAATAGTGTGATGATTATGCAATGAAATATGGTATGTAGATTAAGGTTTCAGGCATTTAAGCACAATATTATTTGCCATTTATTATATTTATCTATTCTTTTTTTTTCCTTTTGGAGGGCAATTGGGGTTAAGTAACTTGCCCAAGGTTACATGGCTAGTTTTTTTGTGTGGGTGTTAAGTGTCTGAGGCTGGAACCGAACTCAGGTCCTCCTGACTCCGGGGCCGGTGCTTTACTCACTGCACCACCTAGCCACCCCTATATTTATCTATTCTTTTAAGCTTTGTAAAGGTGGTCCACCTGAGGCATAGAAAATAACAATGATAACGTATTCCCTTTCATGTATAGTTAGACTATTTATACTGAAGACAACTGCCATCCAAAAATGGAGGGAGTGAACTTCATTTATGGGAGAGCAATAACCACCTAGAAATAGTGGTTAACAAAATTTTATTGCTACTCACAAGCATAGGAGGAAAACAAACATCCAGGGGAAACAGTCTTGGTGTGTGGCCCCAACTGCCCCATTCTTCCAGAAGTAGCATGTGACTCAGCTATGCAGCAGGGAACTCTAATAAAAGGCCCAGAGTCATCCAGCACTTCAACATATATAGTTTTTAAACCAAGAGCTGGCACAACACTAATAGGGGACTTCCCCAGTACCGGTGGAGTGAGGCAGCGAGGTTGGGTGGGCCATGGGGATGAGCACATTGCCTGAAGTGCTCCTTAGAAAACAAGGGGCAGGGAACTAGGAAACTTGACTCGAATTGCTCCACACCTGACAAGCAGCTGAGGGTTGAGGAGGCAGGGTGGGAAGGAAACAAAACCAGGTCTCCAGTTAGTTAAGCCCTAATGCATCCTGGGGACTGGGGCTGAACCAAACAAACTGGATTTCACCAACTCACTATGATCTAATAGAAATTGACTTTCCTAGAAGTTTTGTGTGTACATCTCTTCTGCAAATTATAGGATTTAGAGTTAGAAAAGCACTTAGAATTATATAGACCAATTTCTTTATTTTGAAGATGAGGGAACTGAGGTCCATAAAAAGGAGATGCTTTGTCCAAGGTCATACAGATAGTAATATTTGGAATTTGTAGCTACATCTACTGACAATGCTTTCCACCACACCACATTGCCTCTTGTAAAAGGTGGGATGACCTTTGGCTGAGCTAAACAGATGAGAAGGGCCTAGTGGTCTTCAACAGAATAAAGGATTACTGATGGCTAGCAATGCTGAACAATATGTCATAAGCTATTTATGACTTTAAAAAATAATACAAAAATAATCATCTGAATTCAAGATGATAATTTTGATATTTAGTAGATTGTATTCTTATTGTGTCAAGTGATGATAGATGGATTAGATTGGAATAGAAAAATTAACCTATTTATTTGTGGTCAAAATAGTGTAGTGAAAAGTGTTCTAGGTTAGATGTATATTGAGCACCAACTATATATTTACCATTCTGTTTGGAACTATAGCAATACAGAATTATGAGATGGAATTCCTGCCCTTAAAAAGCCTACAGTCTAATTGAAGGCATTAGACTGACATATATAAAGCAAAACTAAAAATTGCCTGCTATTGAATGTTCAATTTGTGATACACATTTGAAGGAGTTGGAATTCAGAAGAAGAGAAAATGAATGAAGAATGGAGTCCTCAGAGAATGTCATAGAGTAAGCATAATTTAGATTGAGCTTTGATGGAAAAGTTGACAGAAATCAGAACACTCAACAGCATTCATTCATTTATTCACCATCTGCTAGTGTGCAGAAGACTGTGCTAGGTGTTTCAGGAGGAACAAAGATTAGATAAGACATAGTCCCTGCTCACAGAGCTTCTAGTCTAATAAGGGAGTAAGGAACCAACAAAAATAATTATAATAGTCTGCCTTATAGTATGTGATGAGTGTAACCCCCCCCCCCAAAAAAAAGAAAAAAAATAGGAGAGAAGACATGGAATGGAAAATCAGCATGATTTATCCTTGAAACAATGAGACTGACTTGACTAGAGAAAAGAGTTGACATTGAGGAACAGTGATAAATGTTTGGGTCAAGTTATGGAGTCCAAATAGAGGCACCAAACTGGGAGTAGACAGATGTGGATTCTCATCCTACTTTCCCCTCCAACTTAAGAGAATCACAGCATGGTAAATCTGGAAGAGGATTCAGAGATCATCTAGTCTCGCTCCTCCTAATTTGATGGAGGAGCAAAATGAGGCCTAGAAAGAGGAAATGATTTGCCTAAGGTGATAAGGTGATACGTGCTAGAGCTGGGATGCAGAGCCAGGTCTTTTGTTTCTAAGTGCAGTGCTCTTTAGGCAACACCCATGTTTCCTCTTTGATTTCTTCCCCCAATTTCACAGCCCTGCTCAACCAAGATAAACAGATTCTGCTACAGGACATAGTAGGGAGAGTACTAGATGAGCATCAAGAATATTTGAGTTCAATTCTCACTTCAGACAAGTCACTAAGCTTTTCTGATACTGAGTGTTCTGAGTGACTGAGACTTATATTCTAGGGTTGATGTGAAGATCAAATGAAATCTAGATAGATACATGCACACTCACAAACACATATATACATATATTCTATATACACATATATACACATGTATATGTGTATATATTTATATATAAGTATGTACAGGGGCGGCCAGCTGGCACAATGAGTAAGAGCATCGGCCTTGGCATCCGGAGACCCCGGATCGGTTCCGGCCTCAGATACTTGGCACCCACACAAAAAAACTGTCTGTGTAACCTTGAGCAAGTTACTTAACCCCAATTGCTTAAAAAAAAGTAAGTATGTACAGCACTTTGCAAATCTTAAAGTGCTTTAAAATGCAAAAATTATTAGTATTAGTTTTTACCATTTGCCAATGCTTTACCTGAGCCAATGTGTATAAAGTACTATTCATACTGATGGTCTCAAAGGTCTTTCCAGGACCAAAATCCTATGATTGTTATGAAACCTTCTCCAACCTATTTATTTATCCCAGAGACATTTTATGTTTGGGGTGTAAAGGCAAATATACTCTGTATCATTTGTAACTTTCCTGTGCCTTCTATTTTCCTTATTTTCAAAAGCTTTTTATCGTATCTTCCAAATAGGGGAAAAAAAACCCTCTGCTATAGAAGGGCTGCTCTTTGAAAAAGGTAATTTTGAGAAGCACACTGTAACTTTCCATTCAGTTCAAAAGGATTCATATGAATGCAGTATCTAAAGAGAAGAGGGCATTATAAAAGGGCCATTAAGAAGAAGTTTTAATGTACCAAGTGCTTTCAATGAAACATGCTTTTTTTATGTGATAGTGCCAGAAGTATTCAGTAGCTGATAAGATGGTGCTTTTTATATTCTTATGAACAGTGAATATCTATGGCCGCCATTTTGGATTTAACTTCGCTTAGCTCAGCACTGGACTCCTGCCATGAACATCTATTGTCTTGAGCTTAAAAGCCTACAGTTAACAGACTCACTAGATTGAGATGAGTTTAGATATGTATCTCCAAGTGGTCATAGGAACCAAACTCTCTAGCAGCTTTTACCATTTGCCAATACTTTCTCTGAGCCAATGTATAATAAGTGCTATTCTCAACCTGAGGTCAATGGACACTTCCATGAAAAAGAGATCTATCTGTGGTGTGCCCTGGCATTTGAGGCATCCTGAGCCTAAGAGCAGTCCCCCTTTCACTTAATAGGTCTCTGGAAGTATTGTCAGCAGATTTTGTTCTCCTTTGTGTTCACCTTGGGCTGTGCAGGGAATACTAAACAGAGGTGGATCTAAACATAGAAGCCTGGCTTCCTCTCCATGGAGATATGTATCACACAGATGAGGAGTCAAATGTGTACTTTCTGGGTTGTTTTTGCCGTCTGCTTCTTAGAGGGGAGCTACTGCACCCTGCTGGCCTGTTAGCTCTTTGTTAGCTGCCGTTAGCTGTGTGTGTGTGTGTGTGTGTGTGTGTGTGTGTGTGTGTGTGTGCGCTTATAGGTATACGTGACACAAAGCCTTTTATTTGAAGAAAAATAAAGAATATGGGGAACATCAATAATCATGTTGAGGAAATTTTCATCTTTGTCCTTTCAGCTCTGCTAGTACTTTCATGAATATTTTGAGATCCCCAAGTGAAAGGTGGAATGCTTCAGTAGTATCTCTATTTTGCAACTGTACACCTTGTGACTTTTATATTGTAATGTCCAGGGCTTTCTCAGATAGTCTGTGATGTAGTGAAAGGAGCCTTGAATTTGGGGTTAGAAAACTTAGGTTTGAAGTACAGCCTTATGGCTGGACACCTGTGGAATCCTGGGTAAGCTACTTCCCCTCTTTGGGCCTCTGTTCTTTTCTCTATATTATAAAGTGATCTGACAAGATGATCTCCAAAGTTCCTTCTGGTTTCAAGGTTCTATGATTGGAAGATCCCTAGATGGTAGGGAAGTGTTTTGGCATACACTCTCAGATATGGAGCCTAGCCAGAATTTAAAGAAAAATGCCACTAAAGATTGACACTCATAGTGACTAACTCCCATAGGTCTTGGTTGGATACTAAAAGCTCATAGGATCATAGAGTTAGAGTTGAAAGGGTCCTTACACGCCATTGATTTCAATTCCCTCATTTTAAAGCTCAATAAAATGGAATTCAGAAACAACATATAGTTAATGGAAGAGTCAGGGTTCAAACCAAGATCCTTTGACTCTAAATCCAGCTCTGTCCATGGAAGTTGGTTGTCAGGAATCTCAGTTTCCCCACTACTAGAACAATGTATTTGGGTCTTTGTCTAACAGACCCTAGTGTTTTGAGTTCTGAGGCTTCTTTCCAATGTCTTTCTTCCTCTACCCAATTGAATTTCACTTAAAATGTTCATTTAAGTGACCCTTCCATGTTGCTTACACCAGGAGTGCTTGGTGGTACTTGCCCTGCACATCAGCTTGACAGTACAACTCTGTTTATAATCTTGGGAAACTGAGAGGATGATGGAGTCCTTGACAAAAATATGGAAATTGGAAGGAAGAGATGGTTTAGTGGGAAGGATGGTGAGCTCCCCTTTAAACATAAAGTCTCTGATGCCAAACAAACAGTAAATCAGGTAGAAATGCTTAATAGGTTGTTTAAGATGTAGGATTAGAATCCAGGACTGAGATTAAGGCTGAATATAGAGATTTAGAGTTGTCTATATAGAAATGATAACTGATCCTATAGAAGTGGATGAGATCCCTGGGGAGAAAGTATACATAGAGAAAAGGACCCCTAACAGAGTCTGTTCTCATCATAGAAAAAGCACTGGGGACAAGCAGCTTTGAATTGAAGAGCTTTGTCTAAATATCTGATCTGCAGAAAGAGTTCTTTAATTTGAATCAAAGGATATATATATTATATTTTTACTCTCCTACTTATTACCTAGGTGACTTTGGGTAAGACAGGCAACCTCTTTATGCTTTGGCCTCTTCCTTGGTAAAATGGAGATGATACTCTGCTTTCCCCACAGTCACACAGTCAATCAACAAGCATTTATTAAATGCTTACTACTGTGTTTCCCCGATAATAAGACACTGTCTTATTAATTTTTTGGAAAGAAAAACACCAGAGGGCTTATTTTCAGGGGAGGGCTTATGTTGTCCTGCCTCAGCTCTCCTCCGCGGCACTGCTCTCAATGGCGCCAGCAAGCAAATCACTGGGGAAGAACAGGATGACGCGCTCACTGCTGCAGCTCTGATTGGATGCAGCTCGGAGTGCAGCGTGTGTTTCACTGGGGGGGGGGGGGACAGTGCATACAGAGGGTACCGTAATGTAGCGTGTAGTGCAGGGGGTCACCTTCACTACAGTAGCAATCTCAGTAGGGCTTATTTTCGGGGGAGGGCTTATTTTAGAGGAATCTTACACAGTAAGGGGAGGGCTTATTTTCAGGATAGGTCTTATTATCGGGGAAACACGGTATGTGCCGGGCACTGTGGAAAGCAATGAAGATACAAAGAAAGGTGACAGATCACAGTTCCCATCCTCAAGGAGCTCACATTCTAATGGGAGATGCAAAATTTATGTACATACAGTGTACCCTGTCCTCTTATTACCTCCTGTCCCAGTGATTCTGAATCTCACCCCCTTTGAGGGCCTTAGGTGGTACAGTGGACAGAGTACTGGGCCTTGAGTCAGGAACAACATATATATATATATATATACACACACACATATCAGAAGCGGGTAGGGAGGAACTAAAAATGACCTCCTGCTTTGGATAGAGTCTGAAATGAGTCTTGAAGGAATCCAGAGAATAAGATAAGGCAGGGAAGTGAGGAAGGAGATCATGCCAGGCATGGGAGAAATCCCATAGAGTCAGGAGATTAAGTGCTGAGATAGAGTACATGAAGAAAGTAAAGTAGAAGAAGCCTGGAAAATAAGAAGGGTTAGAATGTAAAGGGTTTTAAATATCAGAGGATTTTTTTATTTGGAGGTAATAGGGATCTCACTGAGGAGTGTGTGTGTGTGTGTGGGGGGGGGGGTGACATGGTGAGAACCACATCTTAGAAAATTACTTTGGCAGCTGAGTGGAGGATGGACTGGAGTGGGGAGAGCCTTGAGACAGGGAGACCAACTGGAAAGCATTATCACATCATTACAGGCATGGCGATGAGAGACTGGGGAAGGGTCGTGTCCATATAAGTGGAAAGAAAGGGTGTGTAACAAATGAGGAGGGAGAAATGACAAGATTTGACACCAGGGTCAATATAGAGTGAGTTGAAATGAGGAGTTGAAGATAAGATGAGCTGTGAGCCTGGGGGAACGTAACAGGAGAGTTTAGGGAAAAATAAATTCAGTTTTGGAAATGTTGAGTTTGAGATGTCTACAGGACAATTATTTCAAGACAGCAAAGCTGGTGATGCTGGACTGCAGTTTGAGAGATACTAGGGCTAATACAGATCTGAGAATTATCTGCAAAGAGATGAGATTACTAATTAAGATAGGATAGAGGGAGAAGAGAAGGGCCACGTTGGAGCCTTGGGCAATATCCACAATTAGTGGCCATGACATAGATGAAGATGTAGCATAACCAGTGTGTGTGTGTGGGGGGGAGGGGGGGTGTGTGTGGATGTGGTTGGGACACAGGTTGGGGAGGGTAAATGAAAGTTCCACTAGTACTGGAAATGCAGTGAGGAAAGTATCATCATTAGGAGGAATCTGGGTTCTAGTGAGTGCCAGAAGATTCCATAGTGAAAGGGGTGTGCAGATATAGAGTGGGAATTTGGAGGAGTAGGGATGAGAGAGATGGGAGTATGAGAGCAGGCATTTGGGAATGGGGTTTGGACACCAGAAGCCAGGAATCAGGGAAAGAAGGAAGGAAACGAAATATGTGTGTGTGTGTGTGTGTGTGTGTGTGTGTGTGTGTATGTGTGTGTATATAATGCTTATGATCTGCCAGGCCCTTTTAAAAATATTATCTCATTTGATCCATACAACTATCCTGGGAGTAGTTGCTATTATTTTGTAGTCGATAAAACTAAGGCAACAGAAGTTAAGGCACTTGCCCAGGCACTTGTCTGAAGCTGTATTTGAATTCAGATCTTCCTGATTCCAGGCTCAGCACGCTTTCTACTGTATTACCTAATTTCCTCAGAAGAAGAAGGATGAGATTTAGAATCACTGGGGCAGGAGGTGATGAGGAGTGGGAGTATACTAACCACTTAAGTACATGGCAGGGTATATATGGAGAGAGGTCTATTGAAAGAAGCTGGTGATTAGACTGTTCAAGGCCCTCATCATAGAAGATGAGGAGGTGCCTGGTGAAGGTGCTGAAAGCTTACTTCACAGAAGGCAGAATAGATAGAGGATAAATCTCTGGGGAGTCTCATCAGGAGGGAGGAGGAGGCAGTTCAAGGTGAGCTAGATGAAGAAGTCCCTGGAAGCAAGGATATGGACAGGTTTGTCCTAGGAATGAAGAGAATAATACTTACCTTTCCTCACAAAATTATAGTGAGGATTAAACGGACAAATATCATGCTGCAAAAATGTCTGTTATTAATAATGATATTCATAAACTGTAAGTTTCTGGAGGACAGGGAAAATAATAGTTGAATTCATCATAATTCTTTGAATATATTCATAATAATTACTATTATTAGTACATCCTCTATTTTTCCCACTTTTCAGATAAAGAAATTGAGGCCCAGAATGATTAACTGACTTCCCCAAATCACAAATCTAAATGGGATAGGCTAGGTTTTGAGCCTTGATCTTCTGATCACAGATCCAGTGATCTTTCTACTACAAAATGTAAAATATATACATATATATATGTACATCAAGAAATTCCTTAAGTAAGGGGTTAATATTTCCTTACATGTTGTTTCAGAATAAAAGGGAAGATAACTGAGAATACTTAGGCAAAGAGGAGAGTGTCTAGAAAATCTCTAAGGTCTCTTTCAACTTTAATCTATGTTTCTGTGACCTCCATAAAGGATACATGGTGCCTAGTTCAGATTCCAATCATTCAGATGATAGTAAGTGGATTGTCTCCTTCAAAGAGATTATGGTTAATGACAGATAATTGGGAAAACTCAGAAGGCATTTTCATAGACATCAGGCAACCAATCAGCAAATAACTGATAGAGTAGCTATGTTATACTGAGAGGTATAATTGGCAACTTTAAGAGATCTAGATCAGGAAGAGATAGTGGAGATCAGTTAATCTAACCTCAGTTTATAAAGGAACTCACTGATATGCAGAAAAGAAGTAACTGTCTAGTCAAATAGCTAGTAAGTGATAAAACTGGAATTTGAAGCAAGCTATTGAAGCAAGACTTCAGACCCAGAGCTCATTATCTTCTCACACAGACACCAGCTGTGCCCTCAAGAAGCTTATGGTTTGATTAGGGAGTTAGGATATGTATGTATGTATACATATGAATGTATATATTGAACATATGTTTTAAATATATGTATATAAGGCACAGAAAGTTAACTAATTAGAATTTAAGCTCATTGATACCAGATCTACTTTTTTTTTTTAGTCTTGGTATACTCATGGCAAGGCAACACACTCAATAGGTTTCTAATAAATTCTTGTTGAATTAAAAACAACAATAATATTAGCTAACAATAGCCAGCATTTATATAGAGCTTTAAGGTTTAGAAAGCACTTTACAAATATTACCTATTTGACCCTCACAAGAACCCTGGGAGGTAGGTGTTATAATTATCCCCATTTTGCAGATGATGAAGTAGAGGCAACCAGAGATCAAGTGATTTGCCAAGGGTTACATAGCTAATAAATGTCTGAAGCCGAATATGGAGTCAGATCTTCCTGATTCTAGATCCAGCATTCTTTCCGCAGGGTCACCCAGCAGTCCAAGGGTTAAGTACCTATTAAATGACAGAGACAAGTTTTATAGGAGGAACTCAGGGGGTGAGAAGAGATGGTCAGAGAAAGCTTCAAGGAAAGATAAGACTTGGGCAAGGCTTTGAAGGATTCGTATAGTTGGGGAGTAGGGCATTCCGAGCATGGAATGCACTAGGTTTGTGGGGCGAAACCATAGCTAGTTCATCTTGGCTGGAGAGGAGGGTTGTAGAAGTGGAAGATAAGGTTGGAAAGGTTGGTTGGAGCCAGATTGATGAGAAGTCTAATGTGACAGTACACAGTCCATCCAAGAAATACTGCTAATTGGCAATGACTCACTTCCATATCAACCTTTTATATTTAAGTAGAGTAAAAATGAAATTCCCATGTCATGTCTGTTGTCTTATCCAAAGATCTCAAAATATTACACAAATTGTAAGTCTCCCCTCCTACCTTCTTTCCCCTTCCTCCTACCCCGTGTCAGGGAGGAGGAAGTACAGGCTAGAAATACCAAGTCAGATCTGAACTCAACAGAAGCAGGCAGATAAAAGTTACAGCCCAAACTAGAGAAGTTAGGAGACTCGAAAGGATGATTGATTGGGTCAGTCTTATTTAGAAACAGGAAAACAGGGAGTTTACATATTTTAGATAGGAAGCAAATGCCTAAGAATCCAATTATGTGGAGTGCTTCGTTCTATTTGGAGCATCTCATTAAAAGAAAGATGGAGCAAACTCCCTACAAACTTTGAGAAACAGGGAGATAATCTAACTGGAATATTTATGGGCTGACAAGATGAACTTTGAGAGAATAATTACAAGGATAAAATTCATACAGCAGAGATTAATAGAGGACAAGTTAAGCATGTACAAGACCAGGAAGCTGTGAATACTAAAGAAAAGAGAGAAATTATTTAGAAGGCTGTACTGTAGTGGACAGTATTGATGGGATGAAATTAGGAAAAGGATGATGTAGGCAAAGACTATTAAATGACTGAGTGGTTTTCCAGCGGAAATACTAGAAGCTCCATTTCCTCCTCCTGCTCTCCCTCACCATCATCAAATAACATTCATTAAACACTTCTGAGTACAGGTGCTATAGTAGGCAATGTGAAGACAACAACAATTTAATGCATACAAAATTCCTCTACCAAAGTCCTCTGAAACATCCTGGGTATGGAAGTGACCTTGAGTTCTCAAAAGCTATACCCAAGCTGGGAAAGTTTCAGATATGGATCTGATAAAGAACTGGGTGTTGGTCTTCTAAAGACTAGCCTAGTTATGCTTGGAGAGGTTCATTACCAGGTTGGCCACAGTATGCTGAATTTTTCGTTTACAGAAACTTGTGAAGACTGTCTTCTTGGTTCTGGAAGGTTTAAGTCTATATTTGTACAAGTAGCATCCACATAAATGAAATCAGTAAGTATGGAAGTGTGTGTGTGTGTGTGTGTGTGTGTGTGTTTTAAAGCCATTTTCAAATTTTAATTTCCCCCAAACTCCATATAAATGTGAATGTTCATTCCTTCGATAAGCTTTTGTTAAGTATAGGCACTTAATAAAATATACTAGGTATGTGTGGGGAAGATCCCAAGCCTCCAGTCACAAGGGGGATTTGATTTCAGGTCTCCCTGACCCCAGGGAGAATTTGACATTCTCCACTGAGTCACTCAGTCACATGGTTGCCTCAGTAGAGAGAAATGCTACAGGATGAGCTCTGGGAGAGGAAAGATAGGAATCCTCAGAGAAGGCACTGGTGTAGTGACTGGGGTATATATAAAGACATCAGTGAAATAATCCTTCCCCTCAAGGAGTTTTAATTTTATTGGGGAGGAGAGGGGTAGATAATATCAACACAGGTAAATTAAAAAAAAATCAAATCAAATGCGAAATAATTCAGGTGTAGTGTGGCATAGAAGAAAGAACAGCAACTCCAGAATTAGAGGTTTCTAATGTTCAGTAGTGTCTGACTCTTTGTGACCCCACAGACCATATCACACCAATGTCTATAGGGTTTCCTTGGCAAAGATTCTGGAATGGTTTGTCATTTCCTTCTCCAGTGGATTAAGGCAAGCAGAAGTTAAGTGAGTTGTCCAGGGTCATACTGTTATTAAGTATATAAGGTTGGATTTGAACTCAGGTCATCCTGACTCCAGGTCCAGCACTCTATATCCACTGAGCAATCTAATTGCTAACAGAGTCAGAGGATTTGGTTTTAAATCCCAACTTTGATGACTACTCCCTTGGGGAAGGGAAGGGAACACTAAGCTTTTTCTTATGTACCAGGCACTGAGCTAAGTTCTTTTTTATAAATATGATCTCGTTTGATCCTTATAATAACCCTGGCAGGTAGGTGTTTTTATTTTCTCATTTTATAGTTGAGGAATCTGAGGCACAGGTTAAGTGACTTGTCCAAGATCATACAGCAAGTGAGTGTCTGAGGTCAGATATGAATCCAGATTTTCCTGACTCCAGGCACAGAGCTCTATGCATCCATGCCAGTTAGCTTTCTCCTTGAGTAAGTGATTTAATCTCTCTGGGCCTTAGTTTCCTCATGTGAAATGAGGGAAGTTGCTATAGAGAGCTGTAGCTCTACAATGCTATGATATGTTTCTGTGAAGACAACTCCTCAAGCTGACAAGATAGCTCCTTTCTGTCTCTGAGTCTTTATTGTTACACCACCATATGGAAAGGCAGACCTGCTCTGAGCTTCCCAAAGTCTTTTAAACATTTATCACTTTTGATTTTCAGGGTTACATAACTCATTGTTTCAAAAGGAGTCCAGCTCAAAACACAAACCAAGCTAGATCCTGTCCTTAGCCCCCCCCAAAACCCTGACCTCAGTTAGAGATAAGGAATTATAGCAAAAAAAAAAAGCACATAGATGTGATAGGACTAGGGTTGCGAGAGAACTAATCTCTACAAAAGGGATTAGTTCTACCTAAAAGGCATCAAAACTATTCTAGGGACCTGATTGGTCCATTTTTCCTTTGATACAACTTCCTGGTCACTTATGGGCACAAAAATCCCACCCAGGTGTAGTGAAGCCTGTCAGACTTGGTAGATGTCTGACATGAGTCACCACATTGACCATATCAGTTTCCATATGAAGATGAGGGTGGTGGGGAACATTTATTGAAGCTAAGGACCACTATTTCTTTGTTGCAAATCCTTGCTGTGTTGGGGCAAAGTAAACATCTTTTTGTTAACTGTTCAATGATTTGCAAGGGTCTCATTTTGTCCTAACATTGAACCTGAGTAGTAAGGTATTGGCACTAGGCTAAAAATATTCAGAAAATTAAGAAAGACTGGGCCTTTGGGAAAAATTCGGCTTGTACTACCAAGGCATGGATTTCATCTCAATGCCTACGTTGTTTCAGAAGGGCTCTAAGGAACGTGTTCAAGAATTTTAGTTCAGTAAATGCCAGAAATATTCTTGCCAAGAGATAAATTCCATGATGGGGGAATGAGGAAAGTAGTATACCTTTCTGGGAATGAAATTACCACTATAGTATGTTCTTGGCCCATGGACACCAATTGGAATGAAAATTCTACCCCAAAGAAGGACATGAACAGAAAAGGAGCATAGCAATCGTTTATGTTGTTACCTTATTTCCCATTCCCAATTTACATATGAGGAAACTGAGACCCATGGTCATTTTTTAGTGATAATGAGTTTCCTAACATTGAATGTGTTCAAGCAGAGGCTAGATTACTGCAGGTCGGAGAAACCAGAAAAAAGGGTGCCTATGCTAAACAAGAGATAGGAAAGGATAATATTCATGGTTTCTTCTAATTTTGTAATTCTTTTTTTTTTAACTTTTTGGAGGGGGGAAGGCAGGGCAGTTGTGGGTAAGTGACTTGTCTAAGGTCACATGTTTAGTAAGCATTATATGTCTAGGGCTCAGGTCCTCTTGACTCCAGGTCCAGTCTATTCACTGTGCCACCTAGCTGCCCCTAATTTTGTGATTCTAATTCTATGAGTTTGAGAGGTAAGGTTTTGGGCGATATTACCTGTGAGGACCAGATGCCTTAGCAGAGGCAAGATACAGGACTAAAAATCAGGTGATTTCTCACTGTGGCTTTGCTGTTAACTAGCTGTGTAACTGTGGAAGGTCACTTTGTCTCTCTTAGCTTCAGTTTCCTTAATAGTAAAATGAGGATAATCATTGCTGCCCTATCTTCTCACCAGGTTTTTGAGCTTAAATAGGACTCTCTTTTTGCATGAAAATGATTTTCAAACAGTAAATCCCTCTCTGAGGGCGAAGTGGTACTTTAATTATTAATTGATATGTAGATTTTTTGTACTTTAATGATCTATTCCCTGTCCCCCCATGTCCTCTCATTGACACATTTTCCTCTTTATTGTGGGGGTTGCTATCTTTCTTTTTTCCTCCTTCTTTTAAATCACAGAAAGGCATATTTTTTTTCCAACAAATTGATTTATCTCATTCAATGAAATCATTGTGGTACAGAATGCTGGATTTAGTCAGGAATACCTGGTTTCCAATTCCACCTCAGGCACTTAATACTTCTGTGTGACCCTTAGAAAATAATTTTACCTCTTTAAACCTCAGTATACTCATCTATAAAACAGGTTTAACAATAGCACTTACCTTAAAGAGAGCCTGTACACATCAAATGAGATTTCATATTTATATACATGCACATATAAATTGATAGAGATATATTATATATAGTATATTGCATATATGTTGTAGCCTACTATGTTTTATCTATTTCTGTCTGCCTTTCTTGATTGATCTTCCTCACAATAATAATAGTTCCTATTTATATAGTCCTCTGGTGTTACAAAGCATTTTACACTCATTATTTAATTTGACCTTCCCAACAGTTCTATGAGGTAGGTAATATATTATTATCTCCATTTTGCGGTTGAAAAAACCAATGTTCAGTCATAAAGGAAATTTCCCAAAGTCATTAAACTAATAAAAGGCAGAATCAAGACTTGAATCCAACTCTCCCAACTTCAAAATGAATACTCTTTCCATTACACTGTATTGCTTTTCCCCCAATTCTTTAGTTCTATTTCTTTCTCCTTGGGTGGACTATCTCTCCTTTATATCCTTAAGCACTAAATCAATCAATAAGCATTTGATAATTACCCAGCATTGCCAGACACTACGATAGGCACTGAGCATACAAACTAAAAGAACAAAAGCAAAAACTCTGCTGCCCAGAAGGGCCTTCCTGGGTATCAGGAGAGACATCATGCATATGTATAAACATATTAAAAAATACAAGACATGTATAAGGAATTTTTTTTAAAAAGGAGCAAGTGTATTTCAAACATGGGGGGAAACAATCTGTACAAAGGCAGTGAGATAAGGAAATGAAGTGTCATGTGTGAGAAAGAGCAAGAAGGTCAACTTGAAGGGACTTTAGATGGTGGAAAGGAGAATAATCTGTAGCCTTTCTAAGTTCAGGGGGTCCTTATCCCAACTTCTACTGACACTGATGAGTTGGGTTTTCAGAACAAGGCTCACCACTGGCTATGTCTTGCCCCTCAGGTTGTAGGGAAATGCCTCCAGTGAAATGGGATTCCTTTCTTTAAAGTTATTGGCTCAAGCCCCCATTTTGTGTTCTCCCCTATATCAGTCACCAAGGATTCATGCTCAAGTATCATTTAGCCATTTAATATTAGTTATCTTTCACAAAGGGAGATTTGCTTTGAAGATACAAGAATAGAAGTATAGTATAAACATTTCACTTCAATACCCAGAGGCAAATTCTTCCCTCTTATATTAATTTAGTCTCTGGGGAAAGTGGGCTCAAAATTAAAGCTGTTACTACTAATTATTCATCCCCTATCAAATTCACTTAGCACTGTGGCAATATAGCTAGTGGAAGAGTTATTCCCTCTTCCAGGGACTGTCTTTTTGATTGAAGGGTTGGTCCACTACTGGGCTGGGTCCCTGTGGATCCTTAGGTTTCTGATGGTAGACTGCAAACTCTGGCATGGACTCCTGTCCTTGGCTTCTTCCACTTTTCAAGCTCATAAGGTCATAGTTATCTCCAGTATAGCTGCTCTGTATTCACAATCCTGTGTCAACTCCAGTAGGGGTGCTGGAGGCCCCTTTTCCCCTCCCACTCTGGACCCCCCAAAGTTTACAACAGAGCTCTCTTCATCATATCCAGGAAAAATATTGGTGCTGGATGTCTTTTGTATGCTGGCTTTGTTTTAGCTTAGCAGCTGATGGAGGAGCCCTTTCACCATGTGGCAAGTGAACAGGATATTATCGTAGGATACCTACACGTGATCCAAAGTCCATATGGGAGGGATTGCATCAGACTAAATACCTGCACATTTTCTTAAGGGCTTGGCTGTCATTGACTGGTTCTTGTTATACTCTCCCCCATATTAAAAAAAAATGTTTTTCTCAACAAAATGATCAGGCTGTGTTTTAAATACATTGCATATATCTCTAATCTAGAACAGTTCTCTATGTTACTGGTGAGTCATAAGCATTGTCTTTTCACTTGCTTCCCTAGTGTCATACAGGAAAGTGTCTCAAAATAGTCAGCATTGCATAGATTTTATATAGTTCCCAAATAGAGTTATGCAAATTCAGCAAAGAAGGAAAGTTTCACAAAGTTTATCAAAGATTACTGCTTGCTTAGTACTTAACAAGAGCTTTCCTTAGTGCTTAAACAGGCCTTTCCTAACCCAAAGGCAATAAAGGAAAGGCAAAGAAAAATCGTCTCAGAAAGAAACTAGGTCCCTACAGATCTTGCCCGAGAATATGGAGCTCTGCATGAAAAGATTTAGGATCTGTAGCATTGACTTCAATCAATATCAATAAAACATTTATTAAGAGCTTACTCATCCCTTACTGTCAGCCAAGAAATCAAATTATTCTGGGGAAAACTCTTTCATGAATCCCTCAGTTCATAGGGCTATCCTAAATGGGGTCTGGACACAATTTCTAGGTATCCCTTTCTATACAAGCCACACCAGAATTTTTCCAGAAGTCCCTACACTATACAACTCATTGGAGATCCAAGAAAATTTCCTCTGAGTTGCTATACCACAGGTTGTTGTAAATTTTGCACCTCTTCCTGATGGACCCTTGCTACTACAAGGGCAAACTTACTAGAATTTTAAACACAATAACAAGACAAGTAGATCAAATAAAAACAAGAAAAGTAGGATAAATTAAGCCTTGAACAAATGTGAGGATCCTAAGAAAATGGGTTAAACACTTCGGATTGATTACTTACAGTTTTTAGGTAAACTTTATCATATGAATCTGGATCTCATAAAAAATAGCAGTCTGAGTTTATTTAAAAGTCTCAGCAAAAACTGGAACACTAGCAGATTTTTCACCTAAAATGAGAGGAGCACTTTTATTGATAGAATAATAGGATTTAAATCGCAAAGGGGCCTTAGAGATAATTTAATCCAATGAGTCTTCATGTGTAAAATGAGATCCAAGATGAAATGACCTGCCTTTTTGAAAGCAGAACAATATGAACGGTTATCAGCTGGATATCATCATTTCAGGGGTACAACATCAAAGCTTGAAAAGGATTCAATAATACAGCAGGTATCAGTACTTAAACATTCAATGATGAAAAAAAAAATCTCAAAAGTAACTGGTCTGACTTGCAAATGAAACATACCAGAAAAAACCTGACTGCAGGATTATAGCCTAAAACAACAGAGAAAAAAATGTTTTCCTCTTATACCCACCTTTTTTTTTTTCTCTAGTGGATTCTAAAACTAGTGAATCCAATAACTAAAATCCTGGGTAGAAATTTCTCCAGGGAGTCTCTTCAACTGGAAAAGGACCAATTTAATCCCAACAGACTTTATAACCTGTAGGAATCCTTATCTCAAATCCAGCTCATACTTCTAAATCACATTCCCCAGAGTAAGGCTAGTTCAGATACATCCTTCTCCGTCAGGGTTTCAGGGTTACTCCTGAGGGGTTGTAGGTATTTTTTTCCATGATATAAATTCAAGCCTCTATTTGACTCCTTAAGTTTGCCTGGATTCCTCTGCCAAAATGTCTGTCTTTTAGGATCTAGAACAGACTATAGGATAAACAACTACTAAAGGTTAACCTTTGCAGATAGGTGACCTGGGACATCTAGTCTGTACAATCCCTTTTAGTTGAAATACATGCATATACACACATGTGTATATTTACACATACATATGTATCTATATCAACATGTATGTGCATGTACATATGTATGTGTATATACACACACATATATATATATACACATATAAAATCAGTGACTTTTAAGGCTGCTGATACCCATAGGACATTGGTTGTGAACAAGTGAGTTGGTAAAAGAGATCAGGAGGAGGAAAGGCACCCTAAGCTATAGTCAAATATTTAAGGCACTCTTTTCCCTATTCCTGATGATTATAATATCTCCATTAAATCCAATTCAATTGAATTCAGTTCACATGTAGTATTTGACAAGGGCCAGATGGACTAGTGGAAGAGCCAGTGATATCTCCCTGGGGGTGGTGAAGACATCAGAATGAGGCTGTGGCAAAGCAAAAATTGGGACACTGGCAGATCTTAGATGCAAAATGTAACTAGAGGAGGGGATCTCTTGTTCTAAGGCTGGAATGGTAGGATTTTAGATCCCAAAGGGGCTTCATATGTAAAATGAGACCCAAAGAGGGAAAGTAACTTGCCTAGCATTATGCAGATAGAATTTGAACCAAAATCCTTTAATTCCAAATTCAAGGCTTTTTCTGTCCCTCTGCTGCTTCTTCATGTCTTAGCCATCAAAATTAACGGGCTAATGATGGCAGGAGATCACCAGATAAAAATCAGGAGTATAGTTCAGGTTGTCAAGTAGAACTGGCATTTTCCCTAATTTCAAAATGCAGCAGGGTCTGTCTAGTGGAATTGCTTGGGGGATCTTTGAGAACAGGGAGCCTTTGGAAGGCCTTACTTGGATCTTCAGACACTGTCCCCTTTGATTCTGTACCTTTCAGCCAACACTTGATATAAGATCAGCTTCTGGCTATGATTTGCTTTTCTGGCTACATCTTGTTGCAGTTTGTGGTGTTTTCCCAACCCCTCTTCCAGTTCTGGTCTTGGTTTAACAGCGTAGAAAATACTCACCTGTTTTCCTAACTCTGGCTTTATAGCCCAGCTCTAACCTCCTCTGTTCTTAACCTTGTTTTCTATTTGCTGTGTTTATTTCTTTTCAGAATCTAGCTGATTCTTGTGTTGCCAGTCTCTGCTTGGTAACTGTTTTTTGGATCATGATGGTTCATATAACACCAGGGGAACATCCACTCACATATGGGCCCCCAGAACAGATATGCAGTTTTGAGGTAATTTGTTAGTATCCACTCAAAAAGTAACTCCTAATTCTCTGTGATATGTTTGATGGGGTGCTTGGGATCTATGTTTGTAAAACCAATTTGTAACATCAGGAATGGTGGGGTACTTGGAATCTATATTTGTAACATCAGTCTGTAAAACATTGTAACATCAATTTGTAAAATCACACTCCATTTCCCTCTCCCCCCAGTCTCAGAGCATTAACTCTGCCCCTTCTCCCCCCCACCCCTAGCTTCAGAGCAGTAACTCTGACCAGCAACAACCATCTCAGCTTGGAACAATAACAAACTATTTCTAGGGATCCTTCACAAAAGTATCTATAAACATTCCAGCTTAGGAAACTATTATTTCCCCCTTGTATAGTGTCCTGCTGCCCTCATGAAAGCTTCAGTACCCTCTCTCTAGGTTGACTCCCTGGCTGCCTCAATGAATCCTTCAGGACCCTATCTCTGGGTTAACTCCTTAGCCTATTATCCACTGAGTCTTGGTTAGCCTTGGTTCCCAGACATTAATCTTGTTAAACATGACACTGATGGGTGGCAGACTGGGCAATTCTCCATCAGCCCTTGACCCATCTAGTTAGCATAATTGGCACGGGTTCTACTATGGATGATTCTGTATAAATCTTAATTCTATCCCATTTGAGGTTGCAGGTCCCCTAAGGATCCTTGCACGCTGTAAGGCATATAATAAACTTTTTCAACTTTGACTCCAAGTTAGCCCGAGGTGAATTCTTTCCAGACTGAATCACAGGTTCTGGTCTCAGATAAGATCAGAGTTTCTGCTGAACCTATTGGGAGCCATCCCTCATCACGTTGACATTTACTAGGCAGTCAGATGAAATATTGTTGTTGTTTATTCATTTTTCAGTTATATATAACTCTTCATGACCCCCTTGGGGTTTTCTTTGCAAAGGTGCTGGAGTCTTTTGCCATTTCCTTCTCTAGCTCATTTTACAGATGAGGAAACTGAGGCAAACAGGGTTAAGTGACTTGCCTAGCATTACACAGCTAATAAGAGTCTGAGGCCAGATTTGAACTCAGGGAGAAGAGTCTTGCTTATTCCAGGGCTGGTGCTCTGTCCACTGGACCATCTTGCATATTTCACCTAAGATGAAATAGTTTAGGGCAAAAGGTAGGATAATAAAGGTTGGACCTGGCTCCTAAGTTAGGAAGATGCTTCCCTTGCTCTCTTCTCTCGATATTGCATTTGCCCTTGCTCAGCTGCATCTCAATGCCAATCAAAGAGGATTTGGGAACAAGCTGCGCTTCTTGGTCCCAGACTATACACATCTCTTTTGGGGGTGTTTTTTGTCCCCTTGGAAGGTGGTGGTGGGGGGATGGAAGGGGAGTTAATAAGTATCATCAAAGTAAACAGAAAACACTTAACCTTAGCCTGGGGAACCCTAGCTGACTCTGTCTGGCAGCCTTCAGCTAGGTATGGTGTCTCATAGATAGCCCTAATATCTGTACCCTGAAAGAATTCTCAGCCTACCCTGGTCAAAGAGAGGTTTCCTAGACCCTACATCCTGCAGGCAAGTTTAGCACTCTCCCTGAAGAGATGAAGCCCAGAAGATTATACTTGCCCACAAAGCCACTGGAAATGTCTAGCAGTGACAATATGATATCCAGCAAACACAATGTACTTGCAAAGGTAATGGCCAGAGAGTAATAGAATGACATCAGCATTAGACATCAATGTATAGAGTCAGAGATATAATATGTTTTGGCCAAGTGTGTGCTCCAGCTTCATGGGTTCCTCATGTGTGCCCCTTTATTCATGTTCCCTGGCCTTACACAGACCCTTTATGAGTGTCCTTTGTATGTACACCCTAGTTCTGTGTGTTCTCTGTGTTTGTCTTGATCCATCAATATTATGATAATCTATAGATAATGATGATAGATAATAGGTATAGATATGATAATCTATAGTGTATCCCATGTGTTCATAGGGGCATATGTTCTCCCTTTATTTGGTACTGTTTGATAAACAAAGTAATTTTTTTTTCCCCTGTGGCCTGGTCAGGAAAAACCTCAATAATATTTCTACTGTGGAGCAGGAAAAGTCTGAAACCCTTCCTATTATAGATGAATAGACATTGGACCTGTGATTTCACTGTCATAAGGAGCTTCTTGGGGAGTAAACTTCCCACTAAAACTGGTCAGTACCTCCACATTTTAAAGTCTTAGAGAGTTAAATGACGTGTCCAGGGTCACATAGCTAATATGTATGAAAAGACTGGCTCTTAATCCATGCTGCTTCTCTTTATGATAGGACCTGAGAAATAATATTAATGAATATGCCAAAACAATATTATGTAGGCAGTAACTATTTTCCCACTAAATGAACATGTAATAATGCTTGAGTTTCAAGGATATGCCACTTAATTTGGATTTCTTAAGCAACGTTTTCTCTGCCTCACTCTAGAGGAATTTCCTAATCTTTTTGTAGCATGCGATGTAATTATTTCTATCCAAGATATCAGCTCTGGCTACTTCGATTTTAAAGTAATCTCTCATTTTGCCAAGGGGAATTCATTAGAGTAAATGGTTATTTTCTCCCCGTCATGTTTCATTAAAACATGGGAAGAACTAGATCTGCAGAAAGCAAGGAGACTGGAACTGTGGAACTGTCAAGGAGTGGGGAGTCTCCCAAATAACTTGGCAAGGAAATCTTGGAAATGCAAAATCAACTTTTATTTATTTATAGTTTTTTTTAAATGTGGGTACAACATCCCTACTAACAGGAGTTTCTGGTTTCAATATCCAGCAGACTGAAACTGATTGAATTTCAGCTAAGCTATTAGCAATATTATGAGTCCTGGTGAAGAAAGATAAAGGAGCAGGTAAGGGAAAAAATTGTTATTCTGGAAATTACACTATTTCAGTAAATATACAATATAATTGACTTTCTGAAATACACAAGCAGGAAATAGTCTCAGAATATTTGGAAATTAGAGCTAGATTCCACATTGGGAAATCCCCTTGAATGCTAAGACTCATCTTCCTTTTTGCAATTAATCCCCTTGTAATTACTACAATAACTGAAGGGTACAGATCAGGGGAGGAGGTAAAGGCACAGAGCTGGAAGGGACTTTAGAGGTCAGTTAGTCTAACCCCTTTAATTTACATATGGGAAAACTGAAGCCCAAAGTATTTGTCTTTCCTTTCCCCTCCCTCTCTGGTCTGGCTACCTCCACACTAGAAGCTTTGTTTCCTTAAGGATGACTCCACCTATGATGATTGCTGAGTGCTTGTCTGGAGCCACCATATCATCAGAAGTCTCAATAAAACCCAGAAGTCTCAATAAAACCGTTTATTTCCCTCTTGGCTAAGCCTCACTTTCTGGGAAGCTCCATCTTTGTGCCATCTACCTTGCTCCTATGCAAGAACCTCTCTCTATGTCCCCTTTCTATCTGCCCTTTATATGTTGTCTTCTCCCATTAGAATGTAAACTCCTGGGGATAGCTAGGTGGAGCAGTGAATAGAACATTGGCCTTGGAGTCAGGAGGACCCGAATTCAAATCCAGCTTCAGACACTTGACACTTACTAGCTGTGTGACCTTGGGCAAGTCACTTAACCCCAATTGCCTTGCCTTTTCCTCTCCAAAACAAACAAACAAGATAGAATGTAAACTCCTCAAAAAGTCTGTTTTTTCTTCTTGTTTTTGTATCCCCAGGACTTGGCAATTTTACAATACTAAGCAACTAATAAATGCTTCTCTCTCTCTCTCTGTCTCGGTCTCTGTCTCAGTCTCTGTCTCTGTCTCTGTCTCTCTCTGTCTCTCTCTGTCTCTCTGTCTCTGTCTCTCTCTCTCTCTCTCTGTCTCTCTCTCTCTCTCTGTCTCTCTCTCTCTCTCTGTCTCTCTCTCT
>NW_027187244.1:248950-271869 GCF_028583685.1 Petaurus breviceps papuanus
TCTCTCTGTCTCTCTCTCTCTGTCTCTCTCTCTGTCTCTCTCTCTCTGTCTCTCTCTGTCTCTCTCTCTGTCTCTCTCTCTCTGTCTCTCTGTCTCTCTCTCTGTCTCTCTGTCTCTCTGTCTCTCTCTCTCTCTCTCTCTCTCTCTCTCTCTCTCTCTCTCTCTCTCTCTCTCTCTCTCTCTCTCTCTGTCTCTCTCTCTCTCTCTCCTCTTTGTTCAAATGATCTTGAAAGTCCCTTCCAGATCTAAAATCTATGATCCTATAAGAGAAAACAAGCATTAGCTTTCCCCAGGCATGCCTCAAGTAATTTCTCATGAAAATTAAATAAAAGGGGATTTTCTAGAAGGGAGAAAGATTATGTTTCTAATAGGCCACTGGGTAATTTTCAGTAGGTTGATTGTTGGATTCCTTTTAGCCTTTTGCTTCTAGGTCAGATCTCATTTTTCATGGCACTGTCAGCATCCAAGAGTAATTTGAATTAGACCTGGCCAAGTCTGTTTAGGGAAAGTAGGCTTAAGCCAATCTCTTCAATCACTTTTCATCAGTGTTTGGGGTAATTAAAACTCTTTTCAAAGGGGAGATGATAGATTAGGAGAAGATGATCTTGGATTTTGAAGCAAGGAATATACAAAATCAAATTCATGACATCATAGAGCTGGAAGGGCTCTGAGATGTTTACCAGTTTAACTCTCTAATTTTACAAGGGGGAAACTGAGGTCTAGAGAGATTCAAAACCCCCCAAATGAACATTCTATGAAGACTATATAATGTGTACCTCAAAGTCCATTTGTATGGTTGCTCTCCTCATTTGTTATGCAGTCATTTTTTCAGTTATATCCAACTCTTCATGACCCCATATGGGGTTTTCTTGGCAAAGATACTGGAGTAAGTCTGCAGTTTCCTTCTCCAATTCATTTTACAGATGTGGAAACTGAGGTAAACAGGGTTCAATGACTTGTCCAGAGTCACAACTACAAAGTGTCTGAGGCTAGATTTGAACTCAGGAAGATGAATCTTCTCTACTCCAGGCCTATCCACTGTGTCACTAACAGCTCCTCATTAGTAGAGATTTATTATTCAGTGCCCTGTGTCTGAGAGAGCAGGGTTGGTGCGAATTTGGGAGAAGAAAGATCTTCTAGTTTCCAACTTCAAGAGAGAAGAAATACTATTCCAGACACTCTTCAAGTTCATGGAGGGAGAGAAAGACTGGGATATAGAGAAGCAGGCACCTTGATAATGTTCCTATTTCCAGCTTACTATATTGGAGACTATGGGAATTTCCCCTTAAATGAGGATCTGCTACTTTTTTTCTTGGTAGAGCCAAGATATCTTGCTCCCAATAGAAGAATTCTGTTCTTAATCTGTCTCTCTATCTTATACTCATATCTATCTATCCTCATCTGTACACTTTCTCTGATTTCTATTTACTATTGGCTTGGATAAATGGATCTATTTGTTATTTGTTAACAACATGTGTTCATTGTGGAACTGGCATTTGGTAAGAAGCCATATATAGTTTGGGACATGCTTTCTCCATTAAGGGATAGTGATCAGGAGTTCAACTTGGACCTAACAATTAGTTCTATTTGTTCCAATGGCCATGAAGATGACCGAAGCAGGTGTTATAGAGTGCTTAGAGCTTGGTCAGACATTGAAGATTCAAGGTCATCCACTGCCAGGTTGTCTTGACTTTTGTCTTGCCACTGGACTTCCATGACTCAGGAAGAAACAGTGAGGCTGACACTTTGTGCAACTCTGCCTCACATCCAGTTCACTTGCAAATCAAGATATCACACTGTGATGGCATTGGTCCCTTTGAAAATGAGGGACAAACAACAATAAAAATTATTAGGGAAGAAGAGAGATATAATTGTAGCCCAATAACCTCTCCTTCTGAGGAAAGCAGAGGAACTGGCCTATAGTCCAACCTTCTTCTCCTCTTCTGGCAAGAATCAGTCTTCCTTCAAGAAAGGTGAGAAAAAGAGACTTCAGAAATATTTATTGGTAACTCCTTTCAAACCACATCTAGACACACCTGTATGGACACATGTAATCTACATGGACAAAACACCACACCAAACTCTTTAGAAATAAAAATGTGATTAGCTCTAAAAGACTGAGCATATAATGCCTGGAACCCACAAAGCTATGGCCACAAAACCCCTAAATTCCTACCTTCAATTTGGGCCATGCTCCATTCCCTGGGTCCAGTCCTATTCCTAGCCAGGAAGAATAGAAGGAAACTAAAATTTAAGTAGATTACCATCCATATCTCAAATGGGTTTTGTTTTTGGTCTGTGCTGACCTTGGTCCAACAGCTGCTGATAGACTTGTGCTTGTATTCTAATTCTAACAATTTCAAATAGAATTACAAGATACAGAATTAAAGGGAAGCTTAGAAGCCTTCTAGTCTAGCACTCATATTTTACAGAGAAAGAAAGACCCAGAGAGGTTAAATAATTTGTTTAAGGCACCAAGTTATTGGTAGAGCCAAGTTCCACAGGTATAACATAGGTCAAATAGATTTTTTTGGACTGAAGTAGGACAGGGAAAAGAGAGGTCATTTTTGCTAAGGAATGCCTTCTTGAAAGAAGTAGAGTATGAACTGGAACTAGAAGGTTGGGAAAAGTTTAACTTTTTGGAGAATATCATCTTCCTCATATAGCTGACATTTATATAGCAGTTTACAAGGAGCTTTAAATACACAATTGCATTTGATCTTTACAGCAACTCTGTATAGATGACAAAACTGAGACTTGAAGAAGTTCAGAGACTCTTTCTAGAATCTGGGACCTCTCCATTCCCAATTCAGTGTTCTTTCCACTCTGCCTAAATGGTGCTACATGACAGAATGGTGCTTTTCAGTTATTGCAGACAAGCATTAGCCATCAGGTGTTAAGAGAAAAATTAGCCCATAGAAATTCTCTTCCTACAGCAATCAGGGTCTTTTTCTGATGTGAATATTCCATCAGCTGTTAGCAGGGAGATTGAGGCCTACTAGGTTTTTTTTCCTCCCTGAAATAATCAGTGGTATTTGAATGTGACTGTAATCAGAGGGACAGAAAGGGAAGCTCGGAACATTCAAAATGGGAGATGGGGGGAAGTCAGGGGGTGTGCTTCCAACAAGGGGGGAGGGTATGAAGGGGACCTTGCCAAAAGAAGCAATAGGATCCTTAAGGCAGGCCTATATTGCTCCATGGATTCCTTACTTGCCATGACTCAACACATCAGCAAATAGTCTTCTGAACTAAATATTTCTTCCCAAGTCAGCTTCCCAAATGGAAAGAGTTATTTCTCACTGCAAACTATTAAAATGGCTTTCTGCAACAAATTAATCTTCAGTGGATTTCAAAACTATGAGACAGCTTCCCCTGGAATCTGATCACTCCAATATAACCTGGTTTCTTATTTAATGGAAAGAGCCTTGGTTCTGGAATGAGAGGACCTGGGTTCAAAACTCCTTTCTGATGTTTATTACCTATAGTGACCTTGGGCAAATCACTTGGCCTTTCTGAGCCTCAGTTCCTTCTTTTGAAAATGAGGGTGTTTGTTGGACTAAATGTCCTCTGAGGTCTCTTTTTGCTTTATGATACCATGAACTGGACTGAACATTTTAGATCTACAGAAATGGGAAACCAAACTATGGAGTAAAGAGAGTAGTGATGTGAATCAGTCTAACACCTCTCACAAGAAAGTATAACACACAATTCTAGCATGATGATCTATAAACAACTTCTCTAACATTGCCTAGCAATTTGAATCAGTTTTGGGAATGAGAATGGGAACATTAACAGAATGTTTTGTCCCCCAGAAGTCTGAGTGCAGGCCTAGCTCCCTTTTGGGTATGTGTGATGAGGGTAGGGGTGGATGAGTAGAGAGGGAGTAGGGACCTTCAATGTTACTTACCCACTTTAGAGCAGGCACAGATATCCATTGGTTGGTTCTTATCCATCATGATGACACTTTTAGTTAGCTGATGAGCCAGAATTCCATGGATAAACTAAAGGAATAATCCTTGACCCTCAGGCCTCTTCCTGCAGTTGGCCTTAAAGTATAAGGACTATGCTGTGATTTTCAGAAGCTCACCCGTTGAAGGTCATGGAGTTGTGGCTCGGCAGACAAATAATGTGTCCTCCTGGCAGATAGGATATCTGCATCTGAACTGAAATAATGGTTGTGACAGTGGTGGAGGGTGGGTGGTTGCAGTGGGCCCCTTAGGAGTGTTTCATCAAATATACTTAAAGGGGTTTGAGGCAGGATTTCCCAGTGACTGGTTGGCCTCAAATTTCCACCATTATGCAAATATTTTTATTAGTCAGGTCCCTTATTTCATAAGACCTATAAGCTTGGAAGAAGTTTACTCCTCCTCTTCTCGGATTTTGTTCCTTCTGTCCTGGCTCCTTTCTCCCCAGCTCCCGATTTCCCCTGTCTGAATTTCCAAGAGTTGTTGAACTGATGCCACAGAAGGGATATAATGAATATATTTTACTTGTCTGCAATTCAATTCAATAAACATTTGCTAAGTATTATACTAATATATGCCAAGTACTATAGGAGGGAAAGGGGAACTATAAAAGACAAAAATGAGCCAGGCTTTGTCCACAAAGGGCTTACTTTCTGCTGAAGGAAACAAGATATATACAGATAATCAAACATGAACTATGTCCAAAATAAGTACAAAGTGTTTGGGGACTTGGAGGGGAGAAGTTCTAACAAGTTGGGGGATTCAAGAAATACCTGTTGTGGAAATAGCACCTGAGCTGAATCTTGAAGGGATCTAGGGATTCCAAGAAGTGGAGATAAGGAGATAGTACAATCTAGCATAGGACAACTGCAGAAGCATAAGAAATGAAATATTTTGTATAAGAAAGAGCAAGTTGTCTGAAGTATCTTTTGGGTTAGTTACCATGCCTTCTCTTGCCTTTTCCATCTCTTCCATTCTCCAATCATGCCGGGAATGCATTTTCTGTCTCCCTCCTTCCCTCCCTCCCTCCCATCTTTCCCTTTTGGCTCTCATTTAAAATTTCAGCTAAAATTCCACCTCCTGCAGGAAGTCTGTCCTGATCACTCTTAATTCTAGGACCTTCGCTATATTAGTTATTCCCTATTTAGCCTGTATATAGTTTGTTTGTACATATTTGTTTGTTATCTTCCCCCATTAGATTATAAACTACTGGAGGGCAGGGACTGACTTTTGCCTTTCTTCATATCTAGAGCCTGGCCCGTAATAGGTGCTTAATACTGACTGACTGACTTCACCTGGCTAAACATCCCAAGTATTTCCAAATGATGCCCTTATGGTATGAACTATAGTCACATTACCATACAGATTTCTTCCTTTGGATACCCTATAGTCTGTAAGTGTCCTTTCCAAATTGTGGCACTCAGAACTGTACACAGTCCTCTAGATGTAATCTAACCAGTGCAGAATACAGAACGACTGTCACTTCCTAACTCATCTTTTAAGACAGCCCAAGGTAAGCCTCTATCTTCTAGACTAGATGACCTAATAAAGACTCTTTCAGCTCTGTATTCTATGATGTCTGATGTTCTTTCCAAGTCTAGAAAACAAAGTGACCCTTTGTCAAAACCAAAAACAGCCCCTATGAATTTCTAAAATAAAAGATTAAGTTACAGGTACTTAACAAGGTACTTCAAGGCTCCACACCTTTCTTGTCTAAAAAGCGGTGTGAGGGGGTTATTTAGGAGACCACTGGTCACTTGATTTCCCCTGTCCACTTGATGAAATAACAGGGCTTAGCTTTGGAGTGGTCCCAATCAATAACCTTGCTACCCAGGTGTCAGAATTCCCCTTTGAATTTTGAAGGGTAAAATCAGAGTAATACTGCGAAAAGAGCCGTGGCACTAGAGTGAAAGATCCTAGGTTCACATCCCACTTACTATCTATTTGACCTTTGTTTGGCAAATCACTTAACTTTTCTGAGCCTCAGTTTCCTTTTCTGTTTTTTTTTGCTTTTTGGAGGGCAATTGGGGTTAAGTGACTTGCCCAAGGTCACACAGCTAGTTTTTGTGTTAAATGTCTGAGGCCGGATTTGAACTCCAGGGCCGGTGCTCTATTCTCTATTCACTGTGCAACCTAGCTGCCCCCAAATTTTGTTGTTGTTGTTTTTTGCTTCCTTTTCCTTTTCTGTAAACAAATGTTTTGGACTAGACGACCACTAAGATAAAGTAAAGTTTCCCCACAAAAAGCTTCTAAGCCAGGCACTGAGTCCAATTGCCAAAAACAGATGCGCAACCCACATTCTCAATAGAACACTCACCTCTGAGGAGGAAGGTACTTATGCAAAAAACCTTGGACAAAAAAATGTTCACGCACACAAGTACTTTTCCCCTTCCCGTGGGCTTTTAAGCAAAGGAATATGTGGCTGATTGAGCCAAAAATACAGCCTGTCTGGCTTTCATTTGGAACACCACCTGACATGGCCAATTTTTTTGGATGGTACACAAGCTTCTTTCTGCAGAATGAAATCTCACCGCCTTTGCATTCAATCAGTCCTATAAATTGCCCTATCTATTCTTGCAGTGGATTCTGTCCTCCATAGAGGCTCATAATTCCCATTAGCACAGGTAGGACTTTCAAATGCACATGAGGAAAGGGAGAGGGGAGGAGGGCTGGTTGGGTTTTATTTATTTATTTTTTTTTAGTTTCAGGTCATTAAGTGCTTTAAAGGAGAAAAGTTGCTCAGCAGCACCACTGATGACATTGGAGCCCGTTTTGTGGGTTTTTTTTTGTCTTCCTCAGCTAGTGAGATTCCCTCAATTAACTAATTCTTCTATGATGACACCAGCATTATTGCCAAGAAGCCTGCTAAAAATGCACCTTACTTAATCATCCATTTCTCTGTGGTTGGGAGTGAGAGTTTCCAGCTTAAATTCCATGGGGCACAAATGGGGTGGAAAGTATTTGGATGAGATAAAAAGACTGCAATAAGAAATTTGGCAGGCCACTAACTATGTAAGTGACCTTGAATAAATGATTTCACCTTTCTAGTTTCTTCATCTAAAAATTGAGGGAACAGGTTCGAAGTCCCTTGCAAGTCTATATATGATCCTATGATTTGCTGCTGTATGTCCCATATGTTTATAGTAGTCTCTCTATTCTTCCTGCTTTTTCTTTTTTTTCCCTGCCCCTTCTGCCCTCAAACTAGATCCATCCTGTATAACTGTCTTTAGATTAACATTTTTAAAACAGTACTTTTATCATATTATTCCTGTGGCCTCTGGGGCAGGTTCTGAATCTGGCATCTAGGACCTTCCATCGGAATTACAGAATTTGAAGGGATCTTTGTAGAGCTATGTAGTTGAACCTGTACCCCAAAGGCCTTTCCATCTTATCCTATAGCCAATCCTCCAATTCAGAGACAGCTCAGTATCACCCTATTTAACTAATTCCCACTTCTACTTCAGACAATATAGATTTACATATTCCCTGAACACTCTGTAGTCAGTTCCATTCTGGCTACCCTCAGTTCTCCCTCCTGGGATAACTTTTTTCCTCCTTTTTTCTTTCTAAATCTGTCATTCCTTTCTTTAAATTCCAACTTAGATCCCACCTCCACTATGAAGCCACAAGTGCCTTCAACTCTGAAGTCCCTTTAGGACCACTCACTTGGTTCTTTTCAGATACTTCCTGGGACTGTTTTATGACTCCAATACTAGTTTACAAGTTCCTTGAAGATAATAATGGTGATAACCATAATGTAGACAGTGATAACCTTTCCTACCCATCTGTTAGTCTTCGTATATGTTAAAATCATAGGAGCTGTTTTATTGCTCTGATTGAGGCATTAACTCAATCAGCAACTGACACAACTGGTCAGTGTTTCAGAGTCCTGGTCAAGCCTTCACAGACAGTAGCAGTCTCAATGTGCAAAGTCCCCTTTGTACATCATATTGGCTAACATTCCCTTCCTTTAACTTTTCCCCACCCTCATAACATAGACAATACTTTAGACTTTTGAGAATCACAACCCTTTTGCAGAGGAGGAAACTGAGGCTCATGAAGTGATTTGCCCATTGTCACACAGCTAGAACAAATCTTTCTGATTTCTAGTGTGGCGCTCTATCCATTACACCACACAGTCTCAAGAAATTTCATTTGTCTTCATCTCTAACTCTCTTCATCACATAATCCTTTTCAAAAAGAATGCACAGAATGAAGATTTGGAGATTGATCTCAGCTACTTCATCAGATCATATATTTTGAGCTAGAAAAGAACTTGAAGATTGTCCAAGCCCCTCATTTTACAGGTGAGGAAATAGTCTCAAAGATATGAAAGAACTTAACACATTCTATTACTGTTTATTTTTAATTGTCTTTCAATAAATATTTATGCAGCATTTACCATGTACCTATACAGCACTGTGCATTCCCAAGTTAAATGTTAAATTCCTGAGGGAAAGAATTGTACACTGTGTTTATATGGTCCATTAGCAACTAGCAGTGTATTGGGCACAGTGGAGCTTTAATATTTGCTGACTTCATGAATGAATGAAGTAGAGCTCATTTCATTTTTATGAGGTACTAGTAACCTTTCTGAATTTTGCCTTGTTCCCATTATTTAACTTTGAAAAGATTACATAATACTCTGCTAGCTTCCATTTCCTTTCTGTATTTAGAAACAAATTCCAGAAATGAAAGGGAGGGAAGACATTAGCAAGATAAAGGAGAAAAATGAGGCTAGGAGATAAATTTAATGCAGAAGTTTCACCTGAAATTTTATTTTGTGTTTCCCTCTACCCCACCTTCCAAAAACCCTAATACTTTTTTTTTTATTAAGCTAGCTTTAAAGATGGCATGAAAGTTATGTTTTTGAGGGAATCTTCCTGACCTTTAGTGTCCTGCCCCCAACCCCACCTTCCCAAACAATGATTCAATTTCTTTCTGTACCTTATCAGTTAGATTAGAAGTGACTATTTCATAGGCTTATCCAGGATCAGGCAGGTAAAATCTATTTGCTTTTATAAGGAAGGAAATGGCTTGGCATTTGATCTCTTTGTTACTACTTTTCATTAATTGCCCATGATAAATCTTGGGTCTTCTTGGGAGCTGGGGTGAATGGGTAGGCATAGGGATTGCAGGGAGACAAAGAGAAAGGAGTAAGTTTTAGGCATGGTCCTCAAAAACCTACTGTGTTTCCTTCTCAGAAATGGAGAATTTATGAAAATTGATGACTTGGGAGAAGAACAATTCTGATTCTTCTTTTTTTTTAAGCATTCAGGGTTAAGTAACTTGCTCAAGGTTACACAGCCAGTTTTTTTGTGTGGGTGTTAAGTATCTGAGGCCGGAACTGATCCCAGGTCTCCTGACTCCAAGGCCAGAGCTCTTACTCACTGTGCCATCTAGCTGCCCCTACAATTCTACTTCTTAATTTGGAGTATGACAATGATTTCAGAATACTCGCTGAAAGTTCATTCATCATTCAATCGATATTTATCAAGTGCCAATGATAATATACTGTGCTAGGCATGATGAGCAACAGAAAGAAGACTAATCACAGCTTCTACTCCTAGTAGATGAAAGCAGGAATGGATAAGACAATACATAAATACCTAAAATAGAAATTGCTAAGTGTTATAAAAATAGAAATTAGTAAATGTTTATAAAAGAAGTTAATACACTATGAAGGTTGGGAGAAAACGGGAGAGATCATGTTTTTTCAGGGAAAGTCAGGAAAGGCTTCATAGAAGAGACCAGATTTTATGGGGACCTTAAAGAATGGATAGGGGGGCAGCTAGGTCATACAGTGAATAGAGCACTGGCCCTGGAATCAGGAGGACTTGAGTTCAAATCCATCCTCAGATATTTGACACTTACTAGCCATGTGACCTTGGGCAAGTCACTTAACCCCACTTGCCTTGCCTTTATACCTAAAAAAAATGGACCTACTTATAGATGGGAAGGGGAAATGAGGGCATTACAAATGGAGAACAGCAAAAATATAGGTGAATGGGGGCAATTGAAGAAAGAATTATAAAAATAGGTAGATAGATAGAAAATAATAGATACCTTAATTAAGTACTCATGTACCAGGCCCTCTGCTAGAACTAGGGACATAAATAAAAACAAGCAAGATAGTTTCTGAAGGGCAGAGACTTAAATTCCAACAGAGGAAGACAATACATAAAAGGGAGCTGGAAAGAGGAGAAGATACATTTGTGACATGGGTTGGAATTCATGGCTGGAAAGAGGCCTGGGAATTATAATGCAAAAGTTCACTTATCAAGTCATGTATCCCAGAGGCAGAGTTTAAGATTCTATCTGGGGAAGATTTTGCATTCCAGGATGGTTGGAATGTAGGCAGTATGGTTTGGAAATGGTGGCCCATTATATGGCCAGGTAGTGGAAGGTAAATTGAATCTAAACTGTAGAACCAAGTTAAATGGTTTAACTTGAATGCCAAGTTAAAGAGTTTGGGCCTTTGTAGACTGGCACAATAAGGAGCCAATGAAGTTTTTGAATAGGGGAGGGACAGGGTCAGAGTTTTACTCTAGGAAGATTAAACTAGCAGTAGCATGAAAATGGAATTAGAGGTAGAAAGGGAGACTAATTAGGAAGCTAATTCAGTAAGTTAAGTAAAAGGGCAAGAGAGTATGAAGTAGAGTGATGGCAATGGGAATAGAAGGAAGGAGACAGATGTAAAAGATGTAGACTCAACAGGTTGATTAATGAATGGATATTAGAAGTGAAGGTATGAGAAAAAATTCCAGAATTTCAGAACTGAAAGGGACCTCAGAGACAATCTAGTACAACATTTATCAGAAAAGAATTCTCTTCTACAACATACATGACAAATAGTTATATGCCTTTTCTTTAAATTCCTCTACTGGGGGAAAAACTTACATTCTCATAAATTTTCCTTTGATTAAGAGATCCTATTCCCTTCTGTGCAACATTGACCCTCTGGAGCAAGGCAGAACCAGTTTAATATCTGTCTTCCAGGTGACAGTACATACCACTACCAACCCCTACCCTGTCCCAAGTCTTCTCCCAACTAAACTTTCCCAGTTTTTTAAACTCATTTTCAGATGGAATGAGCTCTAGGTCCTTTACCATTCTAGTTGCCCTCCTCTGGACACTTTCCAGATTAGCAATGTTTTTCCCAAACTATGATGCCCCAAACTGACCCTGAAATGCCAGATGCTGTCTGACTTCTCTGCACAATATAGTGGCACAATAGTAAAATTAAATGCTATATGATTTTTAACATAGTCTGATAGGATATAAGTTTTCTTGGCTGTCATGTCACATTGTTAATTCATATTGAGTCTGTGAACCACTACAACTCCCAGATGTTTTTTTTTTCAGATGAATTGCTGTCTAGTCATTTTGTCTTCTCCAAAACTTGCCTTCATGAAGTTGAATTTTTGAACCAACATATGAAACTTTACATTTATCTTGATTATATTTCACCTTATTCAATTTCTCCCAATATTCTAACCTGCCAAATTATTTTTGAATATTAATTCTGACATTGTGTATGTTAGCCATATATAGAAATACCTTCTAGCATTGTTTCATTGGCAAAGTTAATAAGAATATTATCTATCCTATCCTTTATCTGAGTCACAGGTAAAAATATGAACTGCATATCATCAACAACAGATCTCTGCATCACTCCAGGGAAGAACCTTTTTCTAAACTAACATTTAACCATTAAGGACTATGCTTAGGACTAGTTATTTAATCAATTAGGTGCACTATTCATATTCAATAAATTGTAACAGTAATATACTGTATCATACATCATCTAACTCACTTGTGTCCTTTTCCACCACCAGAAAAGTATGAGATGTTTTGATAAAATCTTGCTAAACTATGTTTATATCATTAGTCCAATCTACTAGTTGAATATTAAAAAAAGGAAATAAACTTGTTCTAGATCTTGATCTTGATGAAGCCATGATGGCTCTTTGTGATAACAAATTATTTTTTTCTGGATATTCACTAACCACCCCTTAAACATGTATATATGAGATGTGGGCTCACTCTCTCAATTTCCATTCAAGTCCAGTCAAGTCAGCAACCATTATATTAAGTACTTACTACATGGCAAGCAGTGTGCTAAGCACTGGGGATACAAAAAAAAAAAAAAGACAAAGATACGGTCCCTGTCCTCAAGGAGTGTATATTCTAATGAAGAAGACAACATGCAAATAACTAGATAGACACAGGAAATGTGAAGAAGAGATGGTGGAAGGGATTCTGAAAAGGAAAGGCATTGACTGCTATTAACAAGGTCATACTTTGGTCTGTTGTTTCTAGTACTTGTTCAACCAAAATCGCGATAGAATAAACATAACAGAGACAGAAAACCAGCAGCACCATGCATCCACAGTCACAGTTGGGACTCTCCAATCTAGCAGCTCACAGTATTTTTTCCTCATTTGAAAGTCACTAGGGAAAGAGAAATTAACTTCATCTGTTCAAGCTTTTTATATGCATACACTCAGTTCAAACTTAGCTTTTCTTTACTCTATAGCAAGCCAAATAGAATACCAGACCAGTATATTCTCTTTATTGAGGAAAGAGCTTTACATATATATGTGTGTATATGTATATACATATATATGTATGTGTATATATGTGTGTACACACACACACACACACCAAGAAACAAATTCATTAAGCCTGCAAGTGGGTTGGTACCAGGAATAGCATATTGAATATGTTCTAAAAACTGGCCTTTCCTTGGTCAGACACCCAGTTACAAATAAAGTTCATAAGTCAAGTTCACTGGTTGATGGTTTGTGGACTCCATTCTCTTCTTTTTTTTAAAAATTAGGACATTAGGCCATCTCCAGAGCTATTGTCCTTTTCCCATGATATTTTAGATTACTGTGCTTGGCTTGACAATTAAACTTTAAATTCTTTAAGTTTCCAAGGAAGTAATTCATTTGAGCTAGGTGATTTATACTCATCAGAGGAAGCTATGTCTTTTTTTTTTATACTATTGATGTATATTGGGTATCAATTGCTCTATTAGTTTTTTCCCCTGTCCTTTCCAATCCAAAGACCATTCTTGGCAGGAGAAACAGAACCAAATAACAGTTAAACACCTCTGTCCTCTTTCTATCATTAGTTACCATTGTTCCACTCACTCTAAGCAGAAACCCAGGCCATTCTTTGGACATCCATTGTCCTCAACTTTGCCCTCCTCAAAAAATTCTAAATTGGAATAGTTATATACCCTTAGTTTGCTATCTTTTCCACCCCAGTTACCATTCTTCTTTGTGCCAGAGAATCAGATCCATAAGAGTCTTTCTTGTCTGGTTCCTTTAGCCTAGAAGGTTGAGGGTTTTTAGTATGTATTAACATAAATATGGAAGGTAGAGGGTGGAGCCTGTTTGGGAAGATAACAAGATCAATTTTGGTTGTATTGAATTTGTGGTATTAGTGGGATGTCAAGAGGTTCTACAGAGAGTTGAAGGAAACCTATATTACTTAGGAGAGAATTTGGGGATGGCAATAGAGATATGGGAGGAATCTGTGGAAAGGTGATATTTGAAACCTTTGGAGTGCTTGAGATCACCAAGAAATGAAGTTTAAAGAAAGAAAATATTTCAATAAAAACAGAATATTGGGGAAATATGTGCTGAGTAAATAAAAGAGGAGTTAGCCCAAGTAACATAATGGTAGACATAAATATTTCTATTTTCTGATCATTAACTGGGTTATTAAAAAAAAAAAAACATTGTTATCAGCAGATAAAGAATAAAGGATCTTTGAAGGAATGAATTGTTTTCATCTTGTCTTTGTGTCCCTAACACCTAGCACAATATCTTGCACATAGTAGGTGCTTAAATGTTTATTGTATTGAATTTTTTGGTTATGTGTTAAATTTTAAATAATTCTCATGCTTGCTTTTCCTTTCTTTCTGATCTTTACAATTCTATTTCACATTTGCCTCTAAATCATGGCTTGAATTGCCTACTTCTTTTTCCAATAATCTACTATATTCCATTGGTTCCAAATATTTTTCTTCCCTTGAATCTATCTTCTGTCTAAAAGTAAAGAATTCGAGCTGCTATACTTTCAAAATGTGTATTATCTTCTTAATATTTCTGATTCTAGTAATAGAAGATTATTAATGACTCTAAACCTTAAAATTATATTGAAAAGGAAATACCCATCACCCTTCTCTATATATCACATGATTTCTCCTTCCTCTATAATAGGAGCCATTGTCTGTGTTCATGCTTCAGATTACATGCCAAAGAAGGCAGATGCCTCTGAGGAGTGCCAGGTATACTCAAGCACATTCTGGATTTTGAAATTTTCAAATGGATAGGTTTTAGACACATTCTTATCTACTCTTAAGTGTGGATCAATTCAGGCTCTTCAGGGTCATCTTGAACTGCCAACTGGAACAAAAGCAATGTCTGCACAAACTGGGAATCCCCTAAATACTGAGCATCTCAAAACACTTTCTAAGAGTTAGATCCTCAGAATGAATGCTTTAAAAATCCATGTTTTACAGTTACAAGCCTGCTTTCAAACCACTTTTCTCTGTGGAGTCTGTGTGATTTTCAGCAAGGAAAGTGGTCTGGCAACAGAAAAGCTGATTCTAGGTATCACAAATCCCCGGTGGATAAGGCTGTATAGAAGGCACAAAGCTGAAAGGGAGAGTTAACAGACTGGGGGAAAAGTCTAGTTCCTGAAAGATCTTAACAGGCTAGGATATTGGGCTGGTTTGCATGAAATGAAATTCAATAGGATTAAATATAAAGTTATAGTAGGGTTCAAGGAATTGATTTAAATCAGAGATAGGGGAAGCATGCCTAGAAAGCAGTTCGTATGAAAAAGATCTTAGAGTTTAAGTGCAGTGTAAGTTCCATATAAGTCAATAGTATTATATGGAAGCCAAAAAGCTAATACATCCTTGGGCTACATGTAGAGTATTAGCTCTAGGATGAAGAAAATGTTAATCCCATTGTACTCTGCCCTGGATCAGGCCATATCTGAAATGTTTCGTTCAGTTTTAGGCTTCATATTTTAGGAAGGACTTGAATAAGGTACAGAAATCCTCAGTAGGATGACCAGGATAATAAGAGGTCTGGAGTTTATGCTATATGAGGATTGGTTGAAGGCACTGGTGATAGATTATGGTATAGTGGAAAGAATGGTGACTCCGGAGTCTGAGAACCTGGGTTCAAATGATAGTGTATCACTTGCCAGGTCTGGGCCTCAATTTCCTCATCTGTGAAATGAGGGGGTTAGCCCTTCTTGCTATAAATATATCATCCTGGACTTCCTGTGCCAAAGTGGCAGAGCAAGGAAGGAACTCCCTGGAGGCCTCCCAGATTCATCTCCAACCAAACTTTAAAAATGTCTCAGAATAGATTTAGGAGAGAGAAAGAAACTTAGAATCACAGTAGGAAAGGTCTGTATGACTAAAGTGGGAGGACAGCCCAGTAAACAAGCAGAAGCAGCAGGCCACGCTGGAAGGGGCCTGCAGTTAGGCTCTGAGACTAGGGCAATCTTCTAGAAAAGCCCATTCCCCAGTGCAGTTCACTAGGGAGAACCTGCCTCTACAGTAAGCCAGCAGTGAGGCCCCACCCCTGGGGAAAGCAAGTCGCAAGACCCCACCCCCAAGGCAGACCAACAGGGAGGCCCCACCCCCAATACAAGCCAGCAGGAAGGCCCCCTGCCTCTGGTGTGAGCCAGAAGTTAAGCACTGGCACAAGAAGCTTGGGACAGTGCAGTAGCAGAGTCAAACTTTTACATAAAACTACAAAGTAAGGAAAAAATGAGTAGAAAACAAAATTAAAAAAACTTGACTACAGAAAGTTACTATGGTGATAGGGAAGATCAAGGTACAAACTTAGGAGAGGACAACAGTATCAAAATGGCTACATGCAAAGCCTCAAAGAAAACTGAAAATGGCCTCAGGCCCCCAAGAACTCCTGGAAGAGTTTGAAAAATTTTTAGAAAGCAAATGAGTAAAGAAGAAGAGAAATTTGGAAGAGAAATGAGAGCAATGCAAATGACTCTTGAAAAAAGAATCAACAGCTTGGTATAAGAAACAAAAAATGGTAAAAAAAAAAAATATGTAAAAATTCACTGAAGAAAATAACCCCTTAAAAAATAGAATTGACCAAATGGAAAAGGAGGTAAAAAAGCTCACTAAAGAAAATAATTCCTTAACACTTAGAATTGGGCAAGTGGAAGGTAATGATTCCACTAGACATCAAGAAATGATAAAACAAATTCAAAAGAATAATAAAAAAAGAAGAAAATGTGAAATTTCTCTTTGGAAAAGAAACTGATCTAGAAAATAGATCCAGGAGAGAAAATTTAAGAATTATTGGACTACCTGAAAGCCATGACCAAAAACAAAAATAAAAAAAAGCCTGGACATCATATTTTAAGAAATAATCAAGGAAAACTGCCTTGATATCCTAGAACCAGAAGGCAAAATAGAAATTGAAAGAACCCACCAATCACTATGTGAAAGAGATTTTAAAATGAAAACTCCAAGTAATATCATAGAGCTCCCAGGTTAAGGAGAAACTATTGCTTTCAGTCAGAAAGAAATAATTCAGTCAGGGTTACACAGAATTTTGCAGCTTCTACATGAAAGAGCCAAAGTGTTTGGAGTATGATATTCTGGAGGGCAAAGGAGCTAGGATTATAAGCAAGAATCAACTCATCAGCAAAACTGAGTATAATACTTCAGGGGGAAAAAATTGATATTTAATGAAATAGAAGGCTATCAAACATTCCCAATTGAATGACCAGAACTGAAACATCTTTTTGATCTTCAAATACAACACTCAAGATAAAATAAAAAAGGTAAAAAGGAAACAAGAAAGAGGAAACATAAGAGGTTCAATAAGGTTAAACTGTTTATGTTCTTACACAGAAAGATGATATTTGTAACTCATAAGAACTTTATCACTATCAGGGCAATTGAAAGGAGTAAACAAAGACAAAAAGTGTGGTACCAGATGAATATGATGGGATGATACCCTCCTTCCCCCCCAAAAAAAATTAAGGGGTGATAAAGAAGATTGCACTGGGAGAAGAAGGAAGTGGTTGGGGGATAGATAGAGTAAATTATCTCACATAAAAGAGGCATGAAAGAGCTATTACAATTGAGAGAAATAAGAGGGTAGGACATGTTTGAACCATACTTTCATCAGAAGTAACTCAGAGGGATTAACATACACACTCACTTGGATATAGAAATCTATCTTACCTGATAGTGAAGTAAAAAGGGACAGGGATAAAAGAAGAAAGGTGTGGAGACTGATAGAAGGGAGGGCAGATTGAGGGAGTTGATGATCAGAAATGAAACACTCATGAGGAAGTACAGGGTGAAAGGAGAGAGAGAAAGATAAATAAGAGGAAAATATGACAGAGGGAAATATTTAGTTAATTATCATACCTATAAATGTGAATGGGATGAACTCACCCATAAAACAGAAGTGGATAGCAGAATGGATTAAAAACCAGAATCTTGTGGGGTGGAGCCAAGATGGCAGAGTAGAAGCACAAACTTGGGGTGAGCTTCTGTTCCAATCATTTCTAATACATGTACAAAAGTGACTAAACAAACTTTAGAGCTACAGAACCCACACAGTGACAGAGAGATACAAATCTCCTGCTGAAGGCAGCTGGCAGGCTGAAAGGAAAGGTCTATCATAGCACTCAGGGAGCTGAGCACAGTCCCCCATGAGCCATGGTTCCGGCACCAGGGCAGCCCCAACCAGCAGCAGCCAGAGCAGACTTCAGGAGAGTGAATCACCAGCAGCTGTGGTGGTTTCCAGACTTCTCAACCTATAAATGCCAAAGAGAAAGTAAAAGGTCAGCGTGGGGCTCTGTTGGAAAAGGGGGAGACAGAAGAATGTGGTCCAACCCCTGCTCCCAGGACAAGAAGCTGCAGAAGTGTGGGGGCTTTGCAGGTGCCACCATGTGGCTGCCTCAGGAACTCCTGGCCTGCAGATCATAGGGGGAACAAGAGACCATTCAGAGGGCAATCCCTCTTGCTTTAACCTGCTTGGATCTAGATTATGGTCTTAGGTGGTGGTACTGGGGTGTGTGGCCAGTGAGCCAGAGCTTATGGGGGCTACAGAGAGGGCACTCCTAATAGCTCTGGCAACTGTAAAACCCCAGTGATTTGGCACAAAGATCTCTCCATACTGGAAGCAGAGGTCTACTGTGGCAAAGAGCTCAAAAGTCAAATAATTGGTTGGCAATATGAGTTAGCAGAGGAAGCACAAACAGATCATAAAATCTTTTTTTGGGGGGGATGAAAAGGATCAAGGCAAAGAGTGGGAGGAAGACAGAAAAATTAGAACTCCTGACTCAAAAGCCTCCAAGAAAAATATGAATTGGTTACAGGCCATGGAGGAGCTTAAGAAGGATTTTGAAAATCAAGTAAGAGAAGTGGAGGAAAAATTGGGAAAAGAAATGAGAACGATGGAAGAAAATCATGAAAAATGATTCAACAGCCTGCTAAAGGAGACCCAAAAAATACACTGAAGAAAATAACACCTTAAAAAATAGACTAACTCAAATGGCAAAAGAGGCCCAAAAAGCCAGTGAGGAGAAAAATGCCTTAAAAAGCCAAATTTGCCAGATGGAAAAGGAATGTCAAAAATTCACTGAAGAGAATAATTCCTTCAAAATTAGATTGGAGCAAATGGGAGCTAATGACTTTATAAGAAATCAAGATACCATAAAACAGATCCAAACAAATGAAAAAATAGAAGGCAATGTGAAATATCTCATTGGAAAAACCACTGACCTGGAAAATAGATCCAGGAGAGATCATTTAAAAATTATTGGACTACCTGAAAGCCATGATCAAAAAAGAACCTAGATACCATCTTGCAAAAAAATTCTCAAGCAAAATTGCCCTGTTATTCTAGAACCAGAGGGAAAAATAGAAATGGAAAGAATTCACCTATCACCTCTTGAAAAAGATCCCCAAAAGAAAACTCCTAGGAATATTATAGCCAAATTTCAGAGTTCCCAGGTCAAGGAAAAAATACTGCAAGCAGTCAGGAAGAAACAATCTGAGTATTGTGGAAACACAATCAGGATAACAAAAGACCTAGCAGCTTCTACATTAAGGGATAGAAGGGCTTGGGATATGATATTCTGGAGGTCAAAGGAGCTTGAACTAAAACCAAGAATCACCTACCCAGAAAAACTGAGTATAATGCTTCAGGGGAAAATATGGTCATTCAATGAAATAGAGTATTTTCTAGCATTTTTGATGAAAAAACCAGAGCTGAACAGAAAATTTTATTTTCAAATACAAGAAGCAAGAGAAGCATGAGAAGGTAAACAGGAAAAAAGAAATCATAAGGAACTTATTGAAGTTAAACTATTTACAATCCTACATGGAAAAAAAATAATTGTAACTCATGAGACTTTTTTCCATATGAGGATAGTTGAAGGGAATATATATGTGTATATATATATATATGTACACATACATATATGTATGTATAGGAGTGTATATGTGTATATAAATATATATGTGAGTTTGGGCATATCTATGTTCATGTATACATAGACAGAGGGCACAGGATCAGTTGAATATGAAGGGATGATATATAAAAAATAAAATTAAGAGGTGAGAGAGGAATTTATTGGGAGGAGAAAGGGAGAGATAGATTAGGGTAAATTATCTCATATAAAAGAGGCAAGAGAATACTGTTAACAATGGAGGGGAAGAGCAGGAAGGTGAAAGGGAATGGGGCAACCTTATTCTCATTGAATTTGGCTTGATGAGGGAATAACATACACACTCAATTGGGTATCTTACCCTGCAGGAAAATAGGGGGGTAGGGGATAAGAGGGGGAATGATAGAAGGGAAGACAGATTGGAGGAGAGGGTAGTTAGAAGCAAAAAATTTTTAAAAGGGATAGGGTCAAAGGAGAAAATAGACTAAGTGGGGGGTGGGATAGGATCAAGGGAAATATAGTTAGTCTCACAATATAAATACTATGGAAATGATTTGGGTAACTACACAATATACAACCTGTATTGCTTATCTTCCCAGTGGAGGTGGGTGAAGTGGGAAGAGAAAAATTCTGGAACTCAAAGTTTTAAAGTCAAATGTTAAAAAAAAATTTTTTTTTACATGCAATTGGGAAATAATATATACAGGCACTGAGGTATAGAAATCCATCTTGCCCTACTGGAATGTTATAGGGATGATGGGGGAAGATATAACAGAGAACAGATTGGGGAAAGGGTTGTTAAGTAGGCTTGCTGTTTTGGGGTGAGGGATAGGGGAAAGATGGGGAGGAAAATTGTAACTCAAAATCTTGTGGAAATGAATTTTGAAAACTAAAAATAAATAAATAAATAAAAATTAAAAACAAACAACCAGAATCTTACAATATGCTATTTACAAGAAAATATTTGAAGCACAGAGACACAGATAGAGTAAAGGTAAGGTGCTAGACTAGGATCTCTTATGCTTCGGTTGAAGTAAACAAAAGTAGGGGTAGTAATCATGATCTCAGACAAAGCAAAAGCAAAAATAGATCTAAGTAAAGGATACAACAAGAAACTACATCTTGTTAAAAGGTACTATAGACAATAAATTAATATCAATACTAAGCATATATGTACCACATGGCATAGCATCTAAATTTTTAAAGAAATTAAATGAGTTACAGGAGAAAATAGACAATAGAACTGTACTAGTGGGGGATCTTAACTTTCCCCTCCTAAGAACTAGATAAAGCTAGTAAAAAATAAACAAGAAAATTAAGGAGGTGAATATGACAAACCTCTGGAGAAAATAGAATGGAAATAGAAAGGAATGTACATTTTTTCTCAGCGCTACATGGTATGGTTTGTAGAAGATCATGGGAAAATGTGGCTGCCTGGAGAATTTCATAGTATTGTATACCAGTTCATGATGAGATGCTTGCATGGTTTCTAATAATGGATCATGTTCTCATACTTTCCCAGTCACCAATGGAGGAAAGCAGGACAGTATGCTTACTCCCATGCTTTTTAGCATGATGTTTACAGTTATGCTATCAGATGTCTTCAATGAGGATGAAAACAACATCAAGGTCAACTACTATACTAACGGTAAATTATTAATCTTAAAAAGGCTACAAGCCAAGACTAAAGTGGAGAGAGAATCAGTGCATGACTTTGCTATGATCTTTCACAAACCCACATGACTAACTATTAAAAGCCTTGGTCAGATCAACAAACGTTGTGTACAAATCTTTGTTCTGCTTCTGGCATTTCTCCTGACATTGTTGGTCAGCAAACACCATATTAACTGTTCCTCAGTCCATTTTGAAGCCACACTGATTCTCAGGTAGATGACCATCTTTCAAGTGAAAGATCAGTCTATTAAGGGGGATTCTGGAAAGAATCTTGTTAGCAATGACTAAGAGAGAGACCCCCCTGTGACTATCACAGGACAGCCTGTTTCCTTTTCCTTTATAGAGATGGACGAGGGAGGCACCTTTGAACTCCTGGAGAATAACCTCCTCTTGCAATATAACAGATTTCAGTTAGCTTTTCTATGTGCAATGGACCCTCTATCTTGTAAATATATGCTGGAATAAAATCAGCACCATGTGCTTTACCATAGGAGAGGATCCTAAGAGCATTCAAAACCTCTTCAGTTGGAAACTTGGCTAGAGAGGGATTGACTTCAACCTGAGGAATACAGTCAAAGGCTTCAGCATTGGTTGATGACAGTCTATTTAGAACACTATGGAAGTGTTTAGCCCATCTCTCCAGGATCATGTCCTTATCACTAATCAACATGTATATATGCATATGTGTATACATATATGGCTGTGTATATATAAACATATATGTGTATATACATAAATATAGAGAGTAATCTATCAACTTTCTATCTTTAGCTATCTATGTATCTATCTCTTACCTATGTATCCATCTATCTACCTTTCTCTACGTCTACATCTCTCTCTTCCCCTTTCTCTCTAACTCTTTCTACCTCTCTACCCACCCCCTCCACCCTGGTCTCTCTCTCTGTCTCTGTCTGTCTATCTGTCTCTCTCTGTCTTGTGCCCTGTGAGACTATGTGTCTGGATGGTGTGGGATCTGGGCATTCTCAGAGACAGTTAAGTAAAGGGATAGTATACAAAATAAACTTACAAAAATCATTAGTATTTCTCTACAGCATGATAAAAATCAGGAAGAAATGATAAAAGATAAAATCCATTCAAAATAGTCATAACATGCATAAAAAATCAGGGAACTAATTTACCATCAAATACACAAGATTTATGTGACTACAACTACAAAATGTTCTTCATAGTTATAAAGGAGTTCTTAAAATATTGAGAGAAATTTAGTACTTATGGCTATGCCAATATTTTAAAATGATTATGATGAAAGTGCTGTAAATTCATTTATAGATTTACTACTATAACAATCCACTTACCAAAGCAATACTTCATTTAACTAGATGAGACAATTCTTCCATTATTTGGAGGAATAAAAAGTCTTGAATTTCAAAGGGAATAAAGGAAAAATTTGAAATAAAGGAGGCAGAGCATTAACAGACTTTGAATCACATCATGGAGCTGTAATTATAACTATTTTATACTTTACAAAAAATAGAAGAGTAGAGCAATAGAAAAGAATGAATAGACAAGAACCTGAAGCAACTGTAAACATTAGTCCAGCATTTTTTAAACCCAAGAACACAAATCACTGGATTTGGGGAGATAAGAAGGAATTATTACTCGATAAGATCTATCGGGAAAATTGAAAGCAGTTTAGCAGAAATAAGATTTTTAGTAGCATATTCTGCCATATACCGCAATAAGCTCCAAATTGAAATACAATCTAAGCACAAAAGGTCAAATCTTTTAGAAAAGAAAGAAAGAAAGAAAGAAAGAAAGAAAGAAAGAAAGAAAGAAAGAAAG
>NW_027187244.1:271879-459746 GCF_028583685.1 Petaurus breviceps papuanus
AAGAAAGAAAGAAAGAAAGAAAGAAAGAAAGAAAGAAAGAAAGAAAGGAAGGAAGGAAGGAAGGAAGGAAGGAAGGAAGGAAGGAAGGAAGGAAGGAAGGAAGGAAGGAAGGAAAGAAGGACGGACAACAGAAGGAAAGGCTTTCCCAGCTATGTATACAGGGAAAATTTTTTTTAACCAAAAAAAAACAAAAGGGATAGGTGACAGTAATTGATAAAATAAAAAATTTCAGTTACATAAAATTAAAAATCTTGAGCAGGAATAAAGGGGAAGATGCATAGGATCACATATTTAGATCTGGAAGGTAACTTAGGGATCATCAAATCCAACCCCCTCATTCTACCAATGAGGAATCTAAGGCCCAGACAAATTAAATGATTTCCCCAAGGTCACACAGTTAGCAAGTGTTTGAGATAGAACTTGATTAGGCCTTCCTGATCCCAAGTTCAGAACTCTATCTCATAAACACCTAGAAATATACCAACTAAGTTTAAATCATGGATTAGCGTCCCCAAAGACTTTAGGTTTAACCAGGTTACTATTGTCCAAACCTTGACTAATCCAGAAAAGTTTCTGAGATGAAATTTAGGTTTAGGCTATGTCTAGGATCTCCCTAAAGTATGTGGGTAACAGGATTCTTACCCACAAAGGTAATCAATGTACAATATAGTATTGCATATAAAATAGCTTTTTTTTTAGCCCCACAGAAAGTACATAAGAAACTAAGGATTCTTAGGAAGTCATGAACATATAATTTAGAAGCATAAAGCATTCAAATAGCCTCAGCGCTTCCCAGAAGGAAATTGAATTTGGGAGTTACTGACAGGACAGTTGCTGTCATTTTAGTGAATCTCTCTTCCCCACAGATTCCTACATGGTTTCTAAAACACTCACAGTAACACTCTGTGGTTTAAACTTTTCCCAGAAAGTAAATATGTTTTAGAGCTTGCTGAATAGGCAAATCTCTTCTCATTAGACTCGCACTGTCTGATATATTGGCTCTGCTCTCCAAGTAGTATGCTATGCAGAAACCTGTGGACTCTCTTCTTAATTAATTAATAATAGCATTTATATAGAGTTTTAAGCTTTTCAAACAATATTTACAAATATTGTCTCATTTTATTTTCACAACAGCTCTGGGAAGTAGGCTATTATCACCCCCAATTTTACAGATGAAAAAACAGGCAGACAGAAGATTAAGCAACTTGTTCAAGCTTGCACAGCTAGTTAAATGTTTGAGAACGGATTTGAACTCAGGTTGTCTTGATTCCAGGTCTAGCACTCCCTGCTATACCACATATTTATCTTATTTCTCTAAAGAATTAGATACATCAAGAAATCTTATTTCTTTGATTTCAGGAAGTCTTGAATTTGGAGTTCCCCACAAGAAGACTTTCAAAGCTAGTGCTGTCTAGAAAATCTCCTTTCTTTGCTCAAAGTTAGATTCTGAGATCAAACTGCTTAAGGAACAACAATGTAATTTAAAAATCGCTAAAATAAAGTCAAATTTTGAGCAAATGAAAAACCAGTAGTGATCCCAGAGTGAAACATACCTACTTTCTTTCAGCAGAGAGGTGGGGGGCTACTAGGGCAGAATGTCATATTCATAGTCAGAAGTGGTCAATATATCAAATATTTTTGCTTAACATTTTTTTTTCTTTGTTACAAGAGAAGGTACAATATTCTCTGTGAGGTACAGGAGAGTTGGAAATTTCCATAAAATATTTTGATGAAAAAAATTTAAATCAATAAAATATATTAAAAATAACTGATAGATACTATCCAATTCAATAAGTATTTTAAACACTTCCTATTGATAAGGCCCTTGGCTAGATGCTGAGGGAGATAGAGAAACAAATAGAATATATTTTTGCCATTCAGGAGTTTATAGTCTAAAGCGGAGTAGATAAAATATATGCAACAAGTAACTATAATACATAAAAGCATCTCCTTGTCTTTGCTCTCACTGTTATGTCTGAAAGGTCCTCCCTCACCCTTTTCCTCTGCTGTATTACTACCCACACTTTAAAGGCCAAATCCCAGACTACCTCCTCCAAGAAGCCTTCTAGGATCATCTTTCATAATTACTTTCTGAATCAGTTCTCAGGTAGCATTTTGCTTTAGACTCTAATGGACTCAATATGTAATATTGTATATTGAATATGTTTGGTTTCCATCTCTAGTTGGTTGGTTGTTGTCCTTCATTCTCAGAAAGGACCAAAATAACATCACTATGTTGGGGTCAAGGTATAGTGTGTCTGGCTGACCAATCAGACCAATATGAGTTCAGAAGGAGCTCCCTAGGAGACATCCTATTAAATATGAGGGAAGGAGCCATGTCTTGCCTAAACTCTGTCTCCCAGAGCCTACCATAGTCCACATTAAGTAAATTTTTAATAAATGTTTATAGTTGTAGGCTATGTTCGGTGTATAAGAAAGGTATGAACAGAGGCCTATCAGAGTCTAGAAGTGGAAGACAGCATTTTAAGCTTCTAAGAATAGAGAAGGCTCCATGGAAGGTAATGACTTTAAGGTGTGAAATCCCAGAGAAAGGTTTCTGAGCAAACTGTCTTCTGGAAAAATCCTTTGGGTTAATAGGTCATACAACACTGGGGCAAAATAAAATTTATACTATATAACCTATTGTTACAGACCAAACATGTCGGGAAGCTAAAATATCTAGCCTTACCACTACTTTGTTCTTTCTTCCAAGAATCTTTGCCTATATTTCTTTATTAAGACAAAAATACACTTAAATTCACTTCCTATTGGGTGTACTACTGCAACCCATGGTCCAGCACCACCTAATCCTGGGCTCACATGCTTTGGGCATGCATAGATCAAATTTAATCTTTGAGGCTGATCTAATAGATTACTCATTCTTTGGCACATGTTACCCTTAACCTGAGTAAACGATGGGAAATCTCAGAGTATAACTCATGTCTCAGTTTCTAGAAATGTGGGTAATATCAATCCCTGAAGCACATACAAACACTTACCTTAACAAATGCATTTCTCTGATGTGGGACAGCTTTCATTTCACTCCTCAGATAATGCTGAAGATATAAAGGACTCACAGGAGGTTATAAATTATGCAGAAAGCACAGAAAGGAGTAAAAGTAAAAAGGAAAAGCTGAGTCTTCCAATAAATACTCCTTTTTATAAGGGGGTATAAAAGGTGGCTCTTCCAGAGTTTATTCATTCACTACCCCCCCCCCCCAGTTAATTACTGATGCATGACCACACTCAGACTCATAGCTCAAAGACTCAGATTAGGGCTGAGGGACCCATCATCAAACAACAACCATCCAACCCTTCCACAAAGCAGCCTGGTCTTAGTGTGCTTTCTTACCCTCTCCCTACTGACTATCTCACTCCAAGTTTTTGGACAATGTGGGCAGTAAATATACCCAATTTGGGAATATTCTGTTCATCATTTCCAGCTGTGAATTTTGTGCTTCCTGGCAGTTTGAAAAAACAGAAGTCAGTTCCTAAAGCAGTTGTCAAGAGGTGCTGAGCCAGAAACAGACTATAAAATGGGGCCTTAAATGAACCCTCTTCTCATTACAAATAAAAACCATGCACATTAGCCTAAATGTATGCTGTCTGGTTAAAAATGAGCCCTTGGACGCCTTTCTTTGCAGCCAGTAATTATTGATCAGCTTTTCCATGCACAGGTGTAGTTCTAGGGAGGAAAGGGCCTCCATAACTTCTCCTAAGGTTCCTCATTTGTGTTCTAGGTCAGAACAGCAGCACATAACCCTGAGTATGCTTTATAACTTTTCTTTTTTGACCTTCAGAAGGACTGGAGGTTGATTGGCTCAAGATAGCCTATATCTTGCTCATTGGACTGGCAAGAGATATTTTCAGGCTTAATTTGTTATGATAGTTGTTGGAAAATTTAATTTGTTGGGAAAACATGAAGCAAATCAATTTATTTCACAGGGCTGACATCACTGTCTGCAGGGCGAGAATGCTTTTAAAAAGACATTCTTCTCTAGGACAGTGAGGAAACCATGTGGTCTGCACTGCCACCTTGTTAGTTAAGGACAGAAAAGACTTTAATGTTGAGAAAAGCCTCAAGTCTACATAAAAGATGAATTTAATCCTCCCTTAACTAGGCAATCCTTTCTCCTGGGATTACTTAGCTGGCAGATCAGAAGCAACTGGCTTTGAACAGGAACTAAACACAGACATCTGTATTTTCTAGAGACTAAATTAAAGTGTGTACCCAAGTAGTCTGTACACTTAGACTCTAATCCTTTTCTTAAATCGGTCTCACCTGTTAGGATTGTACTATGATGCTCTGGAAGCAGAGCTGTTGTGCCATGGGACAAGAGAGTGGCTGAAGCTGCCAATAGTTCTAAAGTGAGGGGAGGCAGCTTTTCTCCAACTCTAAGGTTATCTATGGGCAGTATGTAAAATCAAAAAGAATAATCGCATGTGGGCTGGTGTTCCTAAGCTGTGTCAATAGGAGTAAAAGCAGAACAACTAGTTGAGGCTCTATTGTGACTGAGCTGTGAAGCTCTGGAGTTGGTTACCTGATGGTAACGTTTGAGTATCTGAATTCCCTTGTATTTGTCTTTTTCTTTGTTTTGTTCATCTGTGAAAGTTTCTTGGATTGGGCTGTGTTTTAAGTTGTTTGAAGTCTTAGGCACAGAGGAGATCAAAAGGGCTGTATAGTGATAAGTTTGAGTCACAAAGGTAGTAATAGTGAAATTCCTGGCAATACCTCTGAGTTCTTCCCTAGTCTCTCAAGTAGGCCTGCTTGGAAGGTTCTGGTACTCTGCTAATCAGGAGTCATAAGACTCTAATAAGCAAGAATAAATGCTTTCTAGAACTCTCAAGTTCTAGCTACACACGTGGAGATTATTAGGCGAAATTATAAACAGAGGGATGCCTCTCCTTTGTTTTGTTTTCTCCTATTTCCCTTGATTCTTCAGTTGCTTAATGTGTTTCTCTATACCATCTCATCAATATTTACCCTTAGTAAAAGACCAAGTATCAGTCATTTTCACTTTAGTGTGAATTCAAGTCATAGTATTCCCTCTTTTGAGTTTCATCCCTAATTATGGAATGAAATCCATCTTTGGTCCTCTGGAATTATGCTTTGTCATCACATTGATCAGAATTTTAGTCTTTAAAAGTTGTTTTTTTCTCTAATGCTATTGTTTTGTGTAAAATGTTTTCCTAATTCTGCTTACTTCACTCTGCATCAATCCAGAGAGGTCTTTCTACTTTCTTCTATGGTTGTAAAATTTACACTAACTTGTGGCACACTATTATGAGTCTTTTTTCAGAAAAGAATTGGCAGGTGCTGAAAATGAAAAGAACCAAATAACATTCCAAAATAAAATAGGTTATATTTTGACATATTGAAAAAGAATTGCTATTTGATGTGGGAATTAATCCTTAACTGTTGGTAAATCAATGGTAAGTTGTCTTTGACTTGTCAGGTTAAAGGTCTCAATTGATTTTTTTAAAAAAGAAAAAAGTAAGAGCAAAGAGAAAAAGATATTGCATATAATTGAAACAACTCAGTCCTCAAACATTTAGCAATGAAAACTGGGAAATGGATAACAGAAATAACATTGACACCAATTACAATAATCTTATGCAGAAGTTTAATCAGTATAAATCTACCTTCACAACAAGAAAATAAAAGGAATCCAGTTAGTTAGCATATCTGACTTGCCAAGCAGAAAAAAATGAAGGTCAAAGGCAACACTGGTTTACAATATAAACTTTTTTTTAAGAAATCTTATGAAGAAAGAGGATGAATGATTATAAGCAAGATCATCTCATAAAACAGAGGGGAGCATAAATCCATTTTTGAAAAAGCTTGTCAAGAATCTCAACTAAGCAAAGTCATTCAAAGGGAACTTAAAGAATGAAATGCCACATAAAGGAAACTTGAAAAGAGAGGAGGAAGGGGAAACAAGAGGAAGAACAAAAAAAAGAGGAGAGAAGGGGAGGGTGTAGCGAAGTGAGAAGGGGGTTATATACTAGTGAGGCATAATAGATTCCAGAGGCTCAGGAAAGTAGCCTAAAATGGAATAAAGACATGGTTGACCTTAGCATTCTTCTAAATTGGAGGTTCTGGGAGGAAGCAGCTAATCAGAGGAAGAGGCTGCAGGGATGGATAGTACTTCCAATGTGATAAGTTCAGGGGATAAAAACATCAGCAATGAATGATCTAAATGCCTAATTTCCCATCAATAAAAATCTTTGTGAGATTTATCAATTTTTGTAGTTGCTGTTCAGTTGTTTCAGGTTTGACCAACTCTTTATGACCCAGTTTGGGGTTTTCTTGGCAAAGATGGTGGAGTGGTGTGCCATTTTCCTTCTCTAGCTCATTATACTGATAAGGAACTAGAGTTAGAGCAGGGTTACCCAGTTACCCAGGGCCAAACAGCTAGCAAGCATCTGAGGCCAGATTTGAGCTTAGAAAGATTAATCTTTCTGACTTCAGGCTTTGCAGTTTATCCACTGTGCCACCTAGCTGCCTATTTATCTAAATATCTATCTATAAATCTATATATGAATTGAGGGCAAACTTGGTGAGGGTATTAGCAGGGAACAAGCAGGCTTTTGGAAGTTATATTCAACAATGGATCACATCTTTACAATTTCACATTTTCTGAAAGATGTAAAATAATAAGCTCTCATTGTGCTTGTTGATTATTGACTATGGAAAAATATTTGTCTCAGGAGAGCAAAAGTCACCTTAAAGGATGTTTTTCTACAAGATGTCTCCTGTTCATATGTCAAAATCATTCAAGATTCTCTGAAAGATATTAAATTCAATAAACATTTATTAAGCACCTACTATTTGCCAGTTACAGTGCTAAGTATACAAATAAGTAAAAGAAAGACAGCCCTTGCCTCCAAGGAGCTTACAATTTAGTGGAGGAAGACTGCATAAAAGGAAGCTGAAAATGTGGGAGGTCACCAGGGGGGCACCCAGCAAAGGGGTATGATGTTCATGAGTTCAAACCAAGCAGAACTACTGATAGAAAATAAGGGTTACCTGGAAAATTCAGAGGTCTCTTTAAGGGAAAGTTTTGGGAGGAGTTGATTGCTTTACCCTCCAACTCTCCAATTAGATGGCAGAGGCATTGAGGGAGCTGAGAATTTGTTAAATATCAAAAGCTGACTCAATCTGCATAGTAATGATATTTCAGGTGATTAGCTTATGGGGGTGGGGTGGGGAGTCCTAATGTTCCTAAATAGGAGCCCATACCAAGTAGAGCAGCTGATGGAAAATATGAGTATATGGAGATATTTCAAAAGAAATAGCCTTGTTCAATGATTCTCTTCTTATTAGTGTTGGTAAGACACAAAACATGGATATGTATTCTTGTCAAAGGTGTTTATTACTGTGAATGAGAAGATCCAGTAGAATCCTAATTGAAAATGGGTATCCTATAGAGTAAATCCTTCTCAAAAATGTAAGGACCTAAAACATTTCCAAAGGATTTATGATGGAAAATGCTATCCACATCCAGAGAAAGAACTATGGAATCTGAATGCAGAGCAAAGGAGACTGTTTTCTTTTTTGTTTATTTAGTTTAGTTTAGTTTGTTTTTTCTTTCTCATGGTTTTTCCCATTCATTATAATTCTTCTATACAACATGACTAATGTGAAAATACATTTAATAGGAATGTATATGTAAAACCTATATCAGATTGCAGGCTGTCTTGGGGAGGGAGGGGAAAAAATTTAAACTTAATGGAAGTAAATGTTGAAAACTAAAAATAAATAAATTAAATTTAAAAAAGAAACAAGAAAAAAAAAGAAAAAGAATATCCTATGGATCATAGGGTTTTCCAAAAGCTCTCATTAGCAGATGACATTGTACTGGTTATATGAAGCCATGGGACATTGCAAAGCCTCTTGAAAGATATCTATTATCACTCTATGTCCATGCTGTTGCTTCAACTCAGAGAGCATACCTATTAGTTCAATGTACTTAATTTAGCCTCATCCTAGCTCTGCAACTAATTAGCTATGGATATTGGTGTAATAGTGATGAAATTTGAAGATCCTTTTGTATTGCTAAGCTAACAGGTACTTAGCACCTAGTTTCAAATTAAGCATCTGTAGAGAAACAGGAGATATGAACCCCTGTTGCTGACATAACAGGAAGGGTCTGAACAGGGAGGAGCTATACTATATTTAAGGAAGAGCACTAGCTGGACAGTCAGAATTTCCTGGGGTAAGCATCATGGAGGCAGGGCAGCTGCTGCTGTACTGAAGACTGAACTGAGAATCGAGAAGAACTGAGAAGAGGAATAAGAATTGAGAACTGAGACAGAATTTCTTGGAGCAAGCCATGTGGAGGCTGGATAAAGTGATTTTGATTTTGAGAATGGAGCTTATGGTGCTTAAGACTTCTAAGGGCCAACTGGAGCTGTGGAGGATTTCCAAGGGCCAGTTAGAGTGCAGAAGACTGAGGAAGCATGACTGTGTTGCCGGTACTTTGTAAAAATGTTGTTGTGACTTTGTTAATGTGTATGAATGTTCTTGTGGCTTTGTTAAGTCTTGTCTTCACAGGAACAGAGACTGTGAAGGATTTGAGATGGACTGGACACTGTGAGCTCCAATGTGGAGCTGGAACTTCTTCGAGAGCTGAACAATGAACTGGGAGCTATCTGCCTTTGAACCCAGGTGACAGTTTGGTTAAGATAAAAAGACCTCTCTCTGTATACTGAGTAATGACTGATGACTGAGTAGTGACTAATAATTGAATACTGACTGATCACTGAATAGTGACTGATTTGTAACTTATTGTGCTCCATGGGTAGAGGATTTTGCTCTTTTGTACTTTGTGTCTCTTAAGGATGATCGAATGATTGAGTTACTAAATGATTATACTTTTTTCAAAACTATGTGACCACTTTGGTTAAAACTATGTGGCCATTTTAGTGTTAAGTTGTTGAGCTGTGACATGGTGAATGTTGTATTTTGATTTTCTTTGATAAGTTGTAACATTTTGAATGCTGTACCTTGATTTTCTGTGAATGTTTTGTTCTGATTTGTTATTGAATAAATAGAGAATTTGCTATACTGTGTAATCAGAACCTTGAAAGCTGTTTACAGAGCAGTCCTCTGGAAAGCTGCTTGTGTGTGGCTCTACAACTGGACAAGTCACTTTCCCTTTTTGGGTCTCAATTTTCTTGCCTGAAAAATGAGAGAGTCGGCATAGATGATCTGCCAATTTTGGTATTCTTTGACTGCAAGTTGATCAGAGAACTGCCTAATCAATATCTCTGACTGATTACATAATTTATGTAATTATCATTTATAAGGAATGGCCTATTGCTAAGCCCTACCTGACAGAAATGATTCCATGTTTGACCACTGATTGTCCTACATTTGGACCTAATAACTGGTTTAACCAGCTTCATACAGGCCAGGCATGCAAAACTCTCCTGATCATAATCAGTTTAGCAAACTCTCCTAATCGCAATGCCCTTGTGATTGATAAGGTGGTGGTAATGATCATAGGCAGTTCACTGAGTGTCCCTAAAGTCCCCTTCCCAATTGATCCTCATGCATCTTTATAGAAACAATGATTGGATATAAGAAAAGAGACCCAGGAAAAAGGCAATTCTCATCCATCTCATTACAGGATGGAGGATCAGTTGGAGCTGGGTAAGAGAAAGTGTGGGGCCCTTAGTAGTGACAGCAGCTTCTCCTGGGGTTATCAGCTCACAGCCTGGAAGTTTAAAAATCACCCACCTGAATTTCCAGAGGCCAAGATGGCAAAGTAAACCCTAGCTTCTCTTATTCCCCCTCCCTGACCCAGAAAACCCAGAGATAAATGTCCCACCCAGAGTAAAATCCTGAAATAGTGGAAATAGCTTGAGGCTTAGAAGTCACTGAGAAAGGGTGTAACTGAGGCAGTAAGGAGTCTGAAGTAAAGGATGGGAAGGGTCCCAACAAGCCCCACATCAGCTGACCAGCAGGAGCTCCCAAAGCCTACGGTGGTGGAGCCAGCAAGCACTAACAACACAAGCCCAGGTGGGCCTTTGCATTACCAGAGGAAACTTCAGACACCAGCTCTGCTGTCTGCCAGCTGCTGAGATTTCCTGAGCTGTAGCCCAGGGACATAGAGGCAGAAATCTGAAGTGGCTAGACCAACCCTCCCACACAGATTACTTTGTGATCCTCAGGGTAACTCTGGCGAAACACTGAGAATCCTGGTCTTGGACTCAGTCTAGACACACAGAGGCTATAGCACACAAAGTTAACAACCATGTCCTTAGCTCCCAGTCTGAGAAATCAGGAAATGGGAGATCACAATGGGAAAGAAGGAAGCTGAGAAGGCAAAAGCAAGAAAATCCATCCAAGCTTATTATAGTGAGCAAAAACAACCAAATACAGAGTACAACATGTACTCTATACTCATACCTGGGACCACAGAAGGAAATATAAACTGGTCTCAAGGCCAAAAAGCATTCTTGAAGGAGCTCAAGAAAGATTTTAAAAGCCAAATTAGAGAGGTAGAAGATAATGTTAAATCTACAGTGACCAAATTGGAATAAAATCTCACTGAAGTAAACAAATCCTTAAAAAAGTAAAATTTATGAACTGGGACAGGAGGTTCAAAATCTAACTGGAGAAAATGCCTCCCTAAAAAAGGAGCTTCAAAAACTGAGAAAAATAATTCACTAAAATATAGAATCAGTCAAATCAAAGCTAAGGACTCTATGATGCATCAAGTCAGTCAAATAAAACATGAAGATTGAAAAATTGGAAGAAAGTGTAAAATACCTTACTGGAAAAACAACTGACCTGGAGAACAGATCCAGGAGAAATAACCTAAGAATTATTGGCCTACCAGAAATCCATGATGAAAAAAGCAGCCTGGACAACATCCTCCAAGAAACTGTCAAAGAAAACTGTCCTGAAGTCCTAGAAAATGGAGGTCAATGAATTGGGCATGCAATTGAAAAAGCTAGAAAAAGAATGAATTGAAAATCCCCAATTAAATACTAAATTAGAAATAATCAAAACCAAAGGAGAGATTAATAAAATTGAAACTAAGAAAACCATTGAATTAATAAATAAAACTAAGAGCTGGTTTTATGAAAAAAAAAACAATAAAATTGATAGAACCTTAGTCAAAATGATAAAAAAAAAGAAAGAAGAAAACCAAATTATGAGTATCAAAAATGAAAAGGGTGAATCTACCTCCAATGAAGAGGAAATTAAAACAATAATTAGGAATTATTTTGCCCAATTGTAAGCACATAAATTTGACAATTTGAGTGAAATGGATGAATATTTACAAAAATATAAATTGCCCAGATTAACTGAAAAAGAAGTAAATTACTTAACCCCATCTCAGAAAAAGAAATTGAACAAGCCATCAGAGAACTCCCTAGGAAAAAATCTCCAGGGCCAGATGAATTTACTAGCAAATTCTATCAAACATTTAAAGAATAATTGATTCTAATACTTTACAAACTATTTTGGAAAATTAGTGTAGAAGAAGTCCTACCAAATTCTTTTTATGACACAAATATGGCACTGACACCTAAATCAGGAAGAGATAAAATGGAAAAAGAAAACTGTAGACCAATTTCACTCATGAATATAGATGCAAAAAATTTAAATAAAATATTAGCAAAAAGACTACAGCAACTTATCACAAGAATAGTATACTTTGATGAGGTAGGATCTATTCCAGAAATGCAAGGATGGTTTAATATTAGGAAAACCATCAGTATAATTGATCATATCAACAATAAAACTAGCAGAAACCAAATGGTTATCTCAATAGATGCAGAAAAAGCTTTTGACAAAATACAACATCCATTCCAATTAAAAACACTAGAAAGTATAGGAACAAATGGAGTCTTCCTTAAAATAATAGGCAACATTTATTTATTTATTTGCTTATTAATTTATTTGTTTGTTTGTTTTGCTTTTTGGAGGGCAATTGGGGTTAAGTGACTTGCCCAAGGTCACATGGCTAGTTTTTGTGTTAAGTGTCTGAGGCTGGATTTGAACTCAGGTCCTTCTGACTCCAGGGCCAGTGCTCTATTCACTGTGCCACCTAGCCACTCTGGTAACATCTATTTAAAGCCATCAGCAAGTATTATATGTAATGGCGATAAGCTAGAAACATTTCTAATAAGATCAAGGGCGAAACCTGGATGTGCACTATCACCCCTCTTATTCAATCTGGTACTAGAAATGTTAGCAGTAGCAATTAGAGAAGAAAAAGAAATCAAAGAAATCAAATTAGTCAAAGAAGAAACTAAGCTATCACTTTTTAGTGATATGCAGATGATATGATGATATACTTAGAGAATCCTAGAGAATCAAGTAAAAACAACTTGAGACAATAAATAAATTTGGCAAAGTTGCAGGATATAAAATAAACCCACATAAATCCTCAGCATTCCTATATATTTCTAATGAAATCCAACAGCAAGAAATAGAAAGAGAAATACTATTTAAAATTGCTGTAGACATTATAAAATATTTGTGAATCTGCCTGCCAAAACAAACCCAGGACCTATATGAACACAACTACAAAACACTTTTCACACAAATAAAGTCAGGTCTAACTAATTGGAAAAACATCAATTGCTCATGTTTGGGTTGAGCTAATATTATAAAAATGACGATTTTACCTAAATTAAATTACATATTTAGTGCCATACCAACCAATCTGCCAAAAAATTACTTTATAGATCTAGAAAAAATAGTAACAAAATTCATTTGGAAGAACAAAAGGTCCAGAATATCAAGGGAATTAATGAAAAGAAATGCTAGGGAAGGTGGCCTAGCCATACCAGATTTTAATCTGCATTATAAAACATCAGTCATCAAAACTACTTGGTACTCACTGAAGAATAGAGTAGTGGATCAATGGAATAGATTGGGTACACAAGACTCAGCAGTCAATGACTATAGTAATCTACTGCTTGACAAATATAAAGACCCCAGTTTTTTGGATAACACCTCACTATTTGACAAAAACTGCTGGGAAAAACGGAATATAGTATGGCATAAACTGGGCATAGACCATTATCTAACAACATATACCAAAATCAAGACTAAATGAGTGCATGATCTATAAAGGCTAATACTATAAGCAATCTGGGAAAGCAAGGAATAGATTACCTGTCAGATTTGTGGACAGGAGAAGACTTTATGACCAAACAAGAATTAGAGAGCATCATAAAATGCAAAATCGATAATTTTGATTACATTAAATTGAAAAGTTTCTATACAAACAAAGCCTATGTAACCAAGATTAAGAGGGAAGTGGAAAATTGGGAAAGAATTTTTACAACCAATGTCTCTGATAAAGGCCTCATTTCTAAAATATACAGAGAATTGCGTCAAATCCATAAGAATATAAGTCATTCCCCAATTGACAAATGGTCAAAAGATATGACCAGGCAGTTTTCAGAGGAAGAAATTAAAGATATCTATAAGCATATGAAAAAGTGCTCTAAATCACTGTTGAATAGAGAATTGCAAATCAACTCCAAGATACCACATCTCACCAGTCAGATTGGCTAAGATGACAAAACAGTAAAATGACAAATGCTGGAGAAGGTGTAGAAAAATTGAAACACTAATGCATTGTTGGTGGGGTTGTAAACTTATTCAACCATTCTGGAGAGCAATCTGGAACTATGCCCAGAAGGCTATAAATAATTTCATACCCTTTGACCAACAATACCACTTCTAGGGTTGTGTCCAAAAGAGATGCTAGAAGTGGGAAGAAGAACCATATGTACAAAAATATTTATAGCAGTTCTTTTTGTGGTGGCAAAGAATTGGAAATTAAGGGGATGCCCATCAATTGGGGAATGGCTAAACAAGTTGTGGTATATGAATGTAATAGAATACTATTGTGCTATAAGAAATGAGGAGCAGAAGCACTTCTTATTTACCTAGAGAGTCTTATACAAACTGATGCTGAGTGAGAAGAGCAGAACCAGGAGAAATTTGTACACAATTACAGACACAACATATGTGTGATGACCAACTTTGATAGACTGGACTCTTTTCAGCAATGCAGGGCTATAAGACAACTCCAAAAGAATCATGATGGACAGAGATGTCTACATTTAGAGAAGGAACTAGAAAGAAGAGTTTGAATGCAGATTGAAGCAAACTACTTGCTCTTTTTCTTTTGTGCTTGTTTGGTTTTGTTTCCTCTTTCCCATTGTTCATTCCATCTGTTACAACCCTTCTTTATAACTTGACTAATGTCTAATATGAAAGTATTTGCAGATCCTATACTTGATTGAATGCTGCCATGGTGGGGGGAGGAGGGGGAGAAGAGGAAGGGGGAGAAAATTTGAAACTCAAGGGATTGTGGAACTGAATCTTGTAAACTAAAAGTAAACAAATTAATAAAGACAAAAAATTAAAAAAAAAAGAATTGTCCTTTCTTTTTAATTATGAAAAGGACTCTAAAAATTGAAGAATACATTTAAACCTCTGCTCAAAATAGCACAATCAGCTTAAAGTATTGCAAATTTTTGTTAAATTATTATCTTTGTTTGTCTGCACAATAAAAGTATGAGATCTTTGTTAAAAAAAAAAGAAAAGAGACCCAGAGTCCTAAGAACTCTATTGTGTTGAACATTCTACCAAATGCCCAAGCAGCTGTCCATTCTGACCTATAAGACTGAAGGGCTGGGATACTTGCATATCTGTGAGAAATAAATTGCCTGACATCATCTTGGAGTATTGGTATTCCTTTATGTTACTCACAGTCTCCTCACATCATTTCTAGCTAAGCATCTAGGCTGACCTGGCTATTAAAAAACAAACAAATAACTCTTTTATTTAGCTAATGCAATAGAACTAGAGGAAAAAAACCCATAAATAATGACATTTTTTGGTCCTTGTTCAATGTGACATAACTGAATGTGGCAGTAATCATAACATTTTTATCTATATTCCAGGAGATAAATCCACTGTACTTTTGCTGTATCAATTTTAATATTGATTTTTTTTGGCATGCCATCCATTTCCCTTCAGAAATAATACAGATAGAAATGTTTCCAAGGTATACAAAAAGGCAACATTTTGATGCTGAATCAAATATGATGAGATTCCAAAAACTTAAGGAAATATCAAATAGGTGGGTGTTTCTGATAACATTGCCATAGTCATCAATGGCCTGACCAATCTAGGTGACTTCATGATATGTACATTCACTTATGTGAATGGGCTAAAGTAGAAAATTTTACCTGATCATGGCTACTTCCTTAATAGCAAGAGGGGATCATGGTTTTCTCTCTATTCACCTAGAGAGGGATGTCTTGAGTTGGAAGAGTATTCTTAATTGCCATGATGAAGATGTAATAATTCTGATTCTGCCACTATCTAGGTAGGTGGGTTTCAGCATGTCGTTTCATCCTCAAAGAAAAAAAAAATGAATGAAATGAGAGTGATTTGACTATACTGATAGAGTTCCTTCTAACCTGAAAATTCCATTCTTTCACATATATATCCTTTAGATTTCATTTTAGAGAGATGGCAAATGACAAGCCCTGAGGCCTCTACTGCTTTTGCAAATAAAACAATTCAATCTTCCAGTGTAGAAATAGTTTGTCGGGTTTGCTAGAGGATAAACAACAGCTCAGTGATTCTGTTCTTTTGGGAAAGTTTACGAGTGACTTCATTCCATCAATTAACATTTATTGAACAATTACTATGTATCTAACACCCTCCTGGGGGCCATGAAGATAATAAAAGATTAAGAATAGGTCCTTGATCATAGGGAGTCTTCAATATTTATAGGAAGATAAGACATACAAACATGAAACAATCAGTGAACAAAAGCAGCATATGTCTTGGATGTTTTCTGAGACCTGCTGGAGACATGAGTTATAGGATCAACAATGCTATTCAGAAAGTCAGAGGGACACCAACATGGACGATCAATGCATACATACATACATACCTACATACATTCTTACTGGAGACCTACCTGGGGAAGTATTGTTAATAGCTATGAAATTATAAGCCTCTGTGGAAAAGTTACCTACTGGTGAGTATTCTTAGTATTTGTAAGCTCTGATATGAATTGTATTGCTTCCCTTAACTTATTCAAAACAAAACAAAACAAACAAACAAAACCCCTTCTCATACTTTGAGCCTTGTATACCTGAGGAGCTGTGAGAAGAATTGGTGACCAGTCTCTGGGGATATGGGTACTGGATGCTGGAGTTCTGAGATTATATGGTTGGGGAAAATGAGCCAAAGAAATGAAAAATTTCCCCAAGTATACCCAATACTTTCTTTTCAGGAGGGAACCTTTATATAAGGTCATAAGAATAGTGGGAAATATAGTAAAATAGAATGGGGTCAAATTATGAAGGCTCTTGAAATCATTGCTCACCCAAGAAACAGCTGTAATCTTCTGGGTGGTTTAGATGATAATCTTCTTGGAAATTTGGATAGGATTTTGGATTTCTCCGAGGGTTCTTATAGATGGTGACAGACTTTTTATTGTATTTTTAAAAATCCAATGTAGGCGCAATCTTTAGGAAGGATGAAGAAAGTACATTATTTTTATATTTCGTTATTTGAGATGTGATTACCACTTTTTCTTTTCTTCCTCTTTAAATTAGAAAGAACATTACATTTGGAGCCAGAAGATCTGGGTTAGAATTCTGCCTTTTCTACTTGCAACCTTGTCACCTTGGATAAATCACTATCCTTCTCTGGGCCTTACATTTTGGTATCTGTAAAATGAAGGGTTGAACTAGATGATCTCTTAAGTTCTCTTCTAGTTCTAATTCCTATAATCTTTGAGTGACCCCTGTAATTTTCAGTCTCAGTTTGGATTTCCCAGAGATGAATTACCTGGGTCCAAAGTACTCTCTAGGTCTGTTTTACTAAAACTGTAGTTTATAAGTCCCCATCTATGTGTTTATTCTTCAAAAGTTAGTTAAGGGGGAAGATTACCTTAGAGTGAAGAGGAAGGAAATAAGCATTTATTGAGTATCCACTATGTGCCCACACTTTCTAGATATTATCTATTTGATCCTTCCAACAACCCTGAGAAGTAGATACTGTTATTATTCTTATATCACAGATGAGCAAACTGAAGCCAAACAGAGGTAAAGTGACTTGCTCAGGGTCACAAAACTAGGAGGTGTCTGAGGCCAGATTTGAACTCAGGTCTTCTCAGTTCTAGGCAAAGCTCTTTATCTACTGTACCATCTAATTGCTTAGGTTTACTAGAAGGTTTACATTAGAGCATTCCCCCATAAAAGTACATTAAATAAATAAGGAGAAAGAGCAAGCAGAGAGATCAAATATGAGGGCCCTCCGCCATGTTCAAAGGCAACTTATATCTCTAGTGTTGTAGTACCCTTTGTGTCTTCTCATGATGTACTTGTTGCTTTCATCTCTGCAGAGTGTGGCATCTCTGTCTTAGCATGTAGCTCCATTACTTGGCCATAGTGTCCTCCACCTCTAGCTTCTGGCTCAGCTTTAGATGTCGGCTAATGTACGGTTACACTTTTACAGGGAGAACTAGATCTATTACCCTAGGACAAGTGGAAAGTTTTCCAAGTTCCTTTCTCTGTCTAAGCAATAACACTCTTCTAGGGGTTAAGCTCTCTGTCTTACTGATTCCCTTCATAGAATGTTGGAGTTCAGGAAGTCATATCTTTGGTTTTCCTTCTAACACTGAAAACAAATACATTTTCTACAGTGGTGCACTTCTGCTGACAGATGCCATTGCTAACAGCTCTACTATCACCTTTGAACTCTCAGTCTCTTTTGTTGGCAGAAATAAATAAGTAAACAAAAAGAGGTTGAGAAAAATGAGGGAGAAAAAAAAAACCAAGGCATTTCATTCCCCATCATTTCTTCCAGTCCTCAGCTGAGCCCCCTGATTCTTTCATAGACAAAGAAATCACTTTTACAGTCTGATACCTTTAATTTTGCTAAGCTGATCAGGAAGCTAAAACCTGGCTATACTATCAACCCATGAAAGCATCACCTAAAAGTCATTTCCTTCTGGCTAGAACAACAGCATTAAAAAACAAACAAACTGGAATGCATGTGTTTGTACACACGTATGTGTGTGTATGTGTGTGTTTGTGTGCCTGCATAAATGAGTAGGGATCTATTCTCACTTCTATCTCTGGATCTCTGGACCTTTGGACAAAATGCATCAACTTCTTCAAATCTTTGATGTAGGCTATGATAATTACTAATGTGTCTATCTCCACAGTTTAAGTAACAATGGCCATCATTTTGGCCTTTCCTATCCACATTTGATGAATGTCAAGATTCTGAATGCAATAGGACTGGCTCATCAGAATTACTGTCTCCCTATCATTAAGTAAACTTTGATAGATCCTGGAAGAATCAGTCCAACCAAAACATCTGGTCCCAGTTGCCACCGATGATAAAGAATGGCATACTAGCAGGGGGCCCTGTAGCATTAGTGGAACCAAATTAGACAGGGGTGGCTTTATATCTGTATATAAAGCAGGCAATTGTATATGTGGAATAATTAGAGGTGTCCAGGAAGTCTTTCCATTCTCACCTCCACTCCTACTTTCTCTCCCACTGCATCTTGATCCTCTATTCTGTTAAGCGACAGAAAATTCTGAGACTAACCAAGGAGGACACACCAGCTTGGCATTAGCCCACCAGGTAGGCTATCTTGCATTCCTTTGTATTGATTGGTAGCTGCCAAGCACACGGGAGCCAGGCAGAAGTTGTCTGGGGTTAATGTGAAGAATATTTGCGCCAATAGGGTACCTTGGGGAGCATATGGTCATCAGATAAGGTAGCTAGGTACACAGTGGATAGAATACTGGCCTTGGAATCAGGAAGACCAGAATTTAAGCCCTATCTCAGACACTGTTTAGATGTGTGTCTCTTGGAATTTACTTAATCTCTGTCTCACTCAATTTCCTCATCTGTAAAATGAGGATAATAATAGCATCTACCTCCCAGGGCTGTTGGGAGGATAAAATGAGATAATATTTATAAAGTGCTTTTTAAAACCTCAAGTGTTATGTAAATGCAAGCTATTCTTGTTATTATTATTAATGTCATAGTTATTATTATTATTATAAGAAAGGAGATATCTATTGCTGAAGAGGTAAGCATTAAGTGTGTAGGATAGAAGCCTAGGCCAGTGTTGGAATAGGTAGTGATGTATCAAGTGGGCATGGTAAGGGGCTCCTACTGGAAAGTCAGATATGGGGCAGGATGCTAGGTACCCACATGGAAGTCACAGAGCCCAGAGTCATAGAATCATATGGTTGGCAGAGACTATAGAGATTATCTAGTTCAGATATAAAGAATGAGTCTCCAAGAGTGACTTGCCTGTGGTTATACAGGAACTTAAATTCATACCTTTTAACTCCTAACTGAGGATATTTTCCATGATGACATTCTACCTTTCTGTAATAAAAAGATGAGGTTGAAGTCAGTAATAAAGACTACTGTATTTGGTGAGACATAAAATTGTCGGATATTAGAGACAATCCTCAAGTGAATTGCTAGCTGAATTACTGGAGCTAGGTTTTCAGGTCCTACCTTTTGAAGGCATCAGGAGGGGAGGGAATGTGATATTGGTCTAGTAGGTTAATCATCTGTACTAGAGACTAAGGTATGTGAATTGTTTTTGAATAAATGGGGGCAGGATTCTGAGCTCTTTTATTTTTTTAAATTACATTTCTTTTGCTTTTCAATTATCAGGCATTTTTTTCTTTGTCTCTCTCACCTTTCCCCCACCCTTGGGGCAGGGGGAGAGCCCTTTGTAGCAGCAAATACCCTAGCATACCCAGGGTGGCTGCCAACACAGTTTCTTAGATTTGTTTAAGCAACTCAAAATGGGTTAACAAATTTTCTTTAATCAAACACATGTCATTTACCTAGTTCAGGGGGAAAAGGTCAGCACCCCAAACTTCAGAGAATACAAACAAATTACAAGCAGAAGTTACAAGCAGACAGAGAAACAATTCAGCAGACAGGCTTCCAGCTGTCTGACCAGTACATCCATACCTAGTTAGTTACCAGAGAGGGAAGCATCAACATCTGGGTTTGGGGGGTCTCAACGGCTGCCCAGAGTCTTCTCTGGTCAAATCATACAACTCTTCCCAAAGTGAGCCCCAAAACATCATGGTATATATAGCCTTCTCCTGGCTCAGAGAATGTCACAGCCCTCTTGACCCACTGCCCAATCAAAAAGCAACAAGGTGTGGGCATTCCTGAAAAACAAGCCTCCTGCCACAGGCTCCATGTGACCACATTCAGCCTATTAGGGGGCAGAGTATATTTTCAAATCAGGGAAGATTCTCAGAGTCACTTAAGCCTATCAAAGGGCTTAGGGGCAGGGAAGATTTTAGATTCCTATTCCCATAATACCCTTGTGACAAAGATGCCCAGTCAAGCAAAACAAATCCCTATATTTGTCAACCAAAATTGTGAGTCTCATTTTGTATATTTAATTCATCTCCTCTATCAAGAGGTGGGTAGAATTTTTATCATGAATATTCTGGAATAGTTGTTAATATTGTTGCCTTGATGGACTTCTTAAACCTTTTAAAAATATTCTTTCCTTCCTTTCTTCTTTTCTTTTCTTTCTTTCTTGTTCTTTTTCTTCTTCACAATGTTATTGTTATAGTATAAGTTGTTCTCTGAGTTTTGCTCCTTTTACTCTGCAGCAGTTCATACAAGTATACCCAGGTTTTTCTGAAATCATCTCTTTCATAATTTCTCTGAGCTTTTATTCATTCATAAAATCTCAGGAAAAAACTTAGAGATCATCTAGTACAATTCAGACCGGAAGAGAAATCTTCATAGTAACATGTTTGATGAGTGGTGATCCAGTTTTCACTCAGACTTTCAAGTGTGAGTTTTAAGCAAAGGCTGGAAGACCAATTGTTGGGGTTGCTGTAGGAATTAAAAAGCATTTATAAAATCCTTACTATAATCTAAACACTGGGGACACAAATATAAAAGTGATTTATTCCCTGTCCTTAAGGATCTTATAATCTTATAAGGAGAGACCTATAAGGAGGCACTTATAGAAGAATGGTGGCTAGGGAAGGGTCTTCTGGTCTGGGAAGTCACAGGAATGGTGAATGGACTTGGAAAGGCAGGAGACTGACATACTTCCAAAGAATTTATAGAGTTGATTTGATTGCTGTTCCTATAGCCAGAAGGATGGGAGAAGACAGATATTATACCATGGCAGAAAGATAGCTTATGGTGAAACATGATTAGGGTCAGTACCAGTTAGATATCATAGGCTCTCATCAATCAGAACAACAAGAGTTTTGAAGTGAAAGGGCTTAATTAATCATGGGCATGGTCACTGGAGGTCCAGTTTGTAGAGTTCCACAGAAGGAGAAAAAATAGGGTACAAGATGACTGGGGTAAAGCAGGGATAGATTGGACCTCATGCTCTCTAGGGTCTCTTTCAATTCCAAAATTCTGTAATCTCTGAGAAACTCTGAAGCCAAATGAAGGGAAGTGACTTTCCCAAGGTTGCTTAGGGATTTGAAACCAGGCTGCCTGATTCTGAATGCAGTGTTCTTTCCATTATACTATGGCACATATCCTCAAATGGAGATGTGATACTTTATTTATAGTTTGAGCAAAGACGACTTAGCCAGTTTGGGGTTATGCAAGTGTGAACGAATTGTTTTCACTTGAACAAAGCAGAGTGACTTTATTTGGATCTGTATAACTCAAATACGTCTGACACAATAAACTTCAACCTTGGCGAGACTGTAGCCTTGATTAAAGAGGGGAAAACTGAGCTTAACTTGAAGAAAACCAGTTAAGTGTTCTTAATGTGATAGAGTACAAAATGATAGATTTCATCCTGGGTGATGGAAGGATGTTTTTGCCAGGTTTCTGGGTCAATTCAAGAAGGCCACTGCAATTATGATTGGCTTCCTCAATGAAAGGAGAGAAGTGGTACTGACTACAATCTTCTTGCCCTGATTTCCTCACTTTCAGCTTCCCCTGCCTTACTGCTTAATTTTAAAAGAAGAAAAACAAGTATAAATAAGTGTAAAAATTTTGTTACTACATCCTTAGGCTAAGAACGTCAGAACTCATGATCAGAAAATGCCAAGTGGAAGGTCTGTCCATAGGGCACTGACAATTTAACTGAATTGTGGCATGAATATGTATGTAGAATATTTAATTTCTGAATTTTTCTCTTTTGTAATGGTAATATATTAAGCATGTTCAACAGACCTAGCCCTGACTTCAGGAAAACCTGATAGAAATGATGCTATTTAATAAAGGCTATAAATCCCATTTGGGACAGGTTCAATGTATATGCTACTACTGCTTATGACACAATACTCACAAAATGTCACAGCTAGAGAGGACTTAAGAGATCATCTATTCTAAAGACTTAATTTTATAAAGGAAGAAACTGAGGCAGTAGAATGGAAAGTGTGCTTAAGTTCAAATCACACCTCTGCTATGTCCTATCTTGGTGACCCTGGGGCAAATCCCTCTTTCCGGGCTTTACTTTCCTCTTCTAAAAAACATGGGAGTTAAACTTAATGACCTGGAAGATATATTCCCCTTTAAATTTATGATACAAAGTGACTGAGAGAAGAGAAGGGATTTGATTTGATTTTACTGAAATCATATAACCAATAAAGTCTAAGTATCATAGGACAGCAACTGGCTAACTTTTCAATCTTGTGCTTCCATAAACTCCCCCCAACATTTTTGAGCACATATCTCAAACACATATATTTACTTATTTATAAATTATAAATTAGTAATATTATACTGGAAGTTAGTTGGTGCAGTTAGATTGAGCACTAGACCTGGAGTCAGGATGACCTGCACTTAAATCCATATTCAGACATGTAACCTGTTATATGATGCTGTTCAAATCCACTAGCCTCTGTCTCCCTCAGTTTTCTCATCTGTAATCTGTAAAATGGGAATAATAATACACCTATGTCCCAGGGTTGTTGTGAGGATAATATGAGATTATATTTGTCAACTACTTTGCAAACCTTAAACCTTAAAACACTGTAAAAATGCTGTTATTACTACCATTGCTACTGCTCCTCCTCCTCCTCTTCCTCTTTCTCTTAATTATGCATCTTTGACACACGCTCTGAGGCAATTATACCAACTCACTCACAATGATAAGCCAGGTAGCTAGAAGGCTAGCAATATCTCCTCTGCACAATTCTAGAAGTATCCCTGAGGGACTGGAGGGTATTTCTCTAATGCTAGAGCTCTGTGATTTCCTCCCAAATTATTAGTTTAGAATCAATTTAGTCAGTCAACTTTAATTAGTTATCAGAAAGGAGTATTTACTAAGTGTGTATCATTAGTACAAACATCCCCTCAAAGTTCTGCAACACATTTTCCTTCACATACAGAGTCAAAGGGAAAAAAAAAGTTGTCTCAAGGTTAGGAAGTACGTGTAGCAAAGGAATGGTATCTACTAGAATTTATCTCTCTCCTTTTTTAAAAATTAAAAAAAATATTATTATTATTATTGTTAACACTGGTTGGCTATTTTATACAAGCCCTATGGACTATAATTAAGTTGTTTTTTAAATCAATTTGGACACTCTTCTTGTATAATATCATTGTAGTTCATCCAGTCACCAGTCAGACACAATTATATTGATAAGACTTTTCACACTGTTAGATACCTTTAATTTAATTCAATGTAGATATGGTACCCTCACCTGGGCAAGGCACTAGGGTCTAAATCTTTATCATTTAACCTTAGGTAGGGTGGAGCAATTTGATTTACTCCACCAACCCTTCCACCCTTGTATATAAGGATATTGTTCTGAAACAGTTCAAACAGACTAGACAGAGCTTGATAGTTAAATTTTTAGTGTGAGCATTTACACTTCAAAAATCAATAAATCCCTCAATGTTTGGCTGCTAGTTTTATTATTTTGCTGATTGTCTAGGCTTAAGAAAGTGATGGAAGATATGTCAACAATGTCAATTAAATTTAAAAGTCTGTTTTCCTTACCATTTTGGGGGGGGGCGTGATAAACATTTACCTCCACAACACTGCTTACATATATTATAAAAGGTCAAAACTGAAAAGGATAAAATCAAGATAAAGTTATCACTCATCTTAACATCAAGAGAGGGCCACTGAAGTTTGTTGATAAGAGGAGGGATAACATGGGTAGACCTGTGATTAAGAAGAATCACTCTGGCAGCTGTATGAAGGATTAGAGGGAGGAGAGACTGGAGTTAAAAGAGATGATTGCAATAGTGATGAGAAGGGATAAGGACCTGAAGTGGAAGCTGTAGTAAGGACAGTGAAGAAAAAAGATGAGAGTTGTTATGGGGGTAGAAATCACAAGGTACAACAATTGATTGAAGGAGTGGGGTGAGGGAGAGAAAGGAATTATAGATGATACCTAGGTCAATGGGTCTACTAGCATTTATTAAGCATCTGCTGTGTGCCAGGCACTGAGTTAAATGTTAGGGATACAAAGACAAAAGACAGTCCTTACTTTCATGGAGTTTATATTCTAATGGGGGACACAACATGAAAGTTGCAAATCTGAGTAACTAGAGGGCTGGTAGTGATGTGGACAGTAAAGGGAATTTTGGAAGAGTAGATTGCAATCCAGCCATGCCTACTCCTGCTATATTATGCACTCTGTTCTACCTAAAAGGGAAGGCGTGGGGCTCTTAGTCACTGTTCATTGCCCACATTTGGAATCTAGCTTCTGAATGTGCCTATCCCAGTCTGGAAGTGATAGGGTAAGGGCTAGGCACAGGAATGGAATATTTGTAAAGGTGCCTTCATAGTTGCTGCTATGGGTGTTTGGAAACTTACGCTTGCATAGTAGAGAGACTAGTTTGGGAAGGGGGGAGGGGATAAGGGTAGATTGATTGTATTGGAGATGAGCCGATAATTGGTCATTGTAGCATGTATAGATGTGACACATCTACCATTCTCTCAAAGGCTGAGTCCCTGGATGCCAAGGAGCCCCTTTCTTCTACTTTGCAGACCAGTCTCATAGGGAATGGGGCAATGAACTTAGATCCAGATTTAGGTTCAAATTTCACCTTAAAAATGAATAGTTTTGTGACCCTAGCCTTATCAGCAATCTTTTTTAAACCTCAACTTCTTCATCTGTATAGTGGGATAATAATGATACCTACCTCACAGGATTGTATTGAAGATCAAATGGGATAAATTTTGCAAAATACTATGCAAACTTTAAAGTCCTATGGAATGTGAGCTAAATGGTAGGACTCAGAACGAATTCTCTGGGCTCCCATGCCAGCGTTCTTCCCAGTACACTCTACTTCTGCCTTGCTAGGGTGTTTCGCTTTCTTTTCATATTAATTCATTTCGTACAATAATATTAAGGAATATTTTAGATTAAAATCATACAGACTATGGTTAAAGATTTTCCTTTCCTTTTTGTCTCTTTTTTTCTTCCTCTCTCCTCATTCTCAGGTTAACTATAGAAGAATAAAGGAAATAAACATTTACTAAACACTTATGCTCTAAGGGCTTTACAAATATTTTCTCAATTGATCCCCACAACAACCCTGGGAGATAGGTGCTATTTTAAAAATCTCCTCTTTACAGTTTAGGAAACTGAGGAAGACAGAGGTAAAGGGACTTTCCCAAGGTCACATAGCTAGTAAGTATTTGATCATTGGATTTGAGCTTAGGTCTTCCTAACTCCAGGCCCAGCACTCTGTCCACTGAACCAACTGCCTGGATGATGATGGTGATGATCATGAGTAATGATGATGAAAATACTCTTGTCACACTTGAAACACTGTGTTCAATTCTGAGCGCTACCGAGTACCATTTGGGAAGGACATTGATAAGGTGTAGAAATGATAACCATAAAGGACAAAACATCATGAGGATTCATAAAAAAAAACCTAGTAATTCTTAGAGGTGCCTCAAGGGGGCATGACAGGTATCTTCAAGTATTTAAAGAACCAGCATGTGAAAGAAAGATTAGAATGTTTATGTTCAGCCCCAGTGGGGAAAACCAGTTGAAAGTAGTGGAAGTTACAAAGAGGTTCATTTAGTCTTGATGTCAGGAAAAACTCCCAATAATGGGGGTAATAACAGTATTTCCCCCAGGGCTGTTTTGAGATTCTAATGAGACAATACATGTAAAGGACTTTGCAACCTAATTTAGCCATATTAATCCTAGCAATCATTATTACAAGTTATCCAAAAATGAACTGAGAAGTAATGGGTTCTGATTCATTGGGAGGTCTTTGAATAGCAATTTATTGACACTATCTAGTATGATTTAGTAGGGATTTTTTTGAGGGTATGAATTGTACTAGATGGTTACTGTTGTTACTTATGACTCTAAAACTGTATGATTTTATGAAAATAGAGACAATCTTATGGATTTGGGGGCTCTATATATAGTTATTTTATTTTTCCAAAATATTATTTATGAGATTTCTTTGGAATATATATGTATGTGAATGTGTCTATGTATTATATAATAATAATTATATATACACACACATATATAAACTTACAATAACTAAGCCTTGACCCAGAAAATAGCTGATAAATTATACCTCTGTTGTAGAGATGGCATATTGTGGGTATAAAATATTGTATATACTGTCATATATGATTGATAAGCTGGTTAGTTTTGTAGAAATGCTTTTTTTTTGATACAAGGTTTTGTTACAAGGTTTTTGTTACAAGCTCCCTGCATGTAGGCATGACGGACACATTCAGAAATGAATGTAATATGTCAGAAAATATATATTATATACATATATTATATGTGTATCATATATAATATATTATAATATTATGGTATAATATAATAATATATATAATATTACATTATACAATATATAAATATATATTATATACATACACACATATACATATATAGATATATACACATACACATGATGTGGATACAAAGGTGCCCTAAGGGTTAACATAATATTAAGGGTTGCTTACCTTGGGAAACGCTCCTGAGCCTGAGAGCATCCTAAAGTCTCTTCCCTTATCTTGAAATGCCATAAAACTTCCCCCTTGTCCTGGACCATGGAATTCCTTGTCACAGCCTCCCCCCACCCCCCATCCTGGATCATAAAATTTCCCCTCCCTCCCTTATCTTGAATCATTCATCTTCTTCATCCTATCCCTAAATCTCCAACCCTAATTAGAAACTCCCATTAGAAACCCTATAGGCTGTGTAGCTTTTTGGCTATATAAGTCTGGTTCTTTTTCTATATCATTGACTTTGTTTAGCTGCTTGCTGAATCTCAGGCCCCTATGCTTTTGCATTAATAAAACTCACTTTGGCTAAAGAGAAGGTCTGATTGAATTCTTTCAAAAATTTGAATCATCTCTCACAATTCTGACCTCGACAACACATACATACATACTCCCATACTCCCATATACATACATATGTGTGTATGTGTATATTAATGGGGCATTCAGGTACTTTGATGACTGTGGAATAGAGAGTGAGGCTGATGACTTTGTGCAACTCTGCCATGTTTAAATCCAGTTCATGATCAAGTGAAGACATCACCCCATGACGTCACTGGTCCTCTCTGAAAATGAAGGATGAGCAATAAAAACAACTATATATATTACACACATTTGTGTGTGTGTATGTGCATGTGTATGCATATGTATACAGATGCTGGGATCAAAGAAGATAATGATGTCAGTGACAAAGCTTATCCCATGAAGTGATTCCTTTTTGGAGGTGGTTATATTACTTCTAACTGTGTGTTGTGGATAATATATATCTTTGTATTCCTATTATCTTGTCCTGAGTCACTGATGAAGAAACACGAGCAGAGTGCTGATTTGCTGGGGATTTCAAGTGAGTCTCTTTAGCAACCTTCATGACAGAATAAGGTTAGGGAACTTTGGTCTTCACTATGGCAAGCTGTCAATGATGATATAATGATTGAACAATCCTAATCCTGGGCACAAAATCATTGCTCTGATAGCCAAATTCATTAGTTTTCCCCTAAGGGCCAGAAAGCAAGAGATATGCAAGAATATTCTGAATCTATTAAACAACAAAACAAAGGAACAGTTTTCAAAATTAGAAGCTGCTTATTTTCAAAGCACTTTTTGTTGCTATTATTATTTTTTCGCATCAATAGTCTTTTCCATCACCCTTATTTAAGGTGAATCTAACCTTTAAGGAAAACTATTTCAGTGAGAAAGGGTATATTTGAACCCCAATATTGGCCCACATTTAGAGAGCACTTCAAGGTTTGGAGAGTACTTTACATATATTATCTCATTGTATCATGACAATAATACTAAGAGGTAGGTTATATTATTATCCCCATTTTACAGTTGAGGAAATTGAGGCTGATAGAGGTTAAGTGACTTGCTCAGGATCATATATCTAGGAAGTCTCTGAGGCTAGGTTGAAATTCAGATCTTTTTGATTCTAAGTTCAGCTTTCTATTTGTTTTGCCACCTAGCTGTTTGTTTGTTTTTTTTTTAATCCAAGAAGGTAAAGATAGGAAAAAAGAAAAAGCTTTGATGCATACCAAAAATATTTGACAACTTGTGTGTTAGCACAGAATAGATAATAAAATAGGTAACCAATGGGGTGGCTAGGTGGTGCTCCAGCCCGAGTCAGGAGGACCTGGGTTCAGATCTGGCCTCAGACACTTAACATACATACATACACACACACACAAACACACACACTAGCTGTGTAACCTTGGGCAAGTTACTTAACCCCAATTGCCCTCCAAAAGGCAAAAAATTAAAAAAAAATAGGTAACTAGTGATTTTAGGGTTGGAAAAACAGGCTATTGTATGTGAATGTCATGGAATATTACTATGCTGTAAGTAATGATAAATATGAAGAATTCAGAGGATGAAAAATGTTTATATGAGTGAATGAGGAGTGAAACAGGCAGAACAAGGGAAACCATATAAAATGACTATAATAATATAAACTGAAAGAACAATAAAATTAAACTAAATTATGAGTAATTATAATAACCAAGCCAAGAACAAGAAAGCAGTTGATAAATTGCACCTACCTTGTAGAGATGGTGGATTATGGGTGTGAAATATTTTTTATGCTGTCAGACATGACTGATAACTTGATTGGGTTTTTGCTGTTGCAAGGGATGGCTCTCTGGGTGTGTGTGTGTGTGTGTGTGTGTGTGTGTGTGTGTGTGTGTGTGATGGACACATTACAGATAAGAATGCAATTATATCAACAAAGCACAGTAACAAAAATATTTTAAAACATTTTGTTTTTTAAAGAAAAGGTATGCTGATACTATTACAAAGCTGTAAATTTGTTTTGGGGACAGGATTAATTCAGAATCCTGAGATTTTAAAACTGGAAAGGCTCTGAGAAAAGATCTAATCCCAACCAGTTTTACAGATAAGGAAATTTTCCCAATAGGGAAATGATCCATATGAGATGATACAGCTAATCAGAGGCTGGTATTAGAACCCAGGTCTCCTGATTCCCAGTCCAATGTTCTTTTCATTATGGTATAGGATGTTGACCTTCAAGAGGCAGCAACAGAAAGAAGATTCACGTGTGCACACATTATAAATATAATGTGTCCCATAAGGCTAGTGAAATTTTCTGTAATTAAAACTAGAGCAATTTTCTGTTATTAAAAGTTTAAAATAGCAAGAAGACTTTTGGGATACCTTGTATAAGAAGAGAGCGGTGGGTCTCAAAACCCAAATTTTCAAACTTTTAAAGCCATTTTTTTTAGAGTTTATTTTAAAATATGCACACACATCTGCTACCCCTCCCCTCCTTTTCTGGTACATTGCCCTTTATGAGATATTGACTGTTTCTCAGTGTGAAGAGGAAGTGAAGGCAAAGATGGCTGGGAGATAGTGAGAGGGAAAGATGCAATACAACTAATGATCCTAACTAACCCAGACTAAGGGCCTAAAGGAGATAGTAGCTAATGAAAAATATAACCTTATTGTAGCTTGTTAAGTTTAGATTGTAGCTAATGAAAAATGTTACCTCGTAAACATTGAAGTTACAATACTTTCTTGTATGTACCCAAGTAGGAAGGCAATTTGGACATTAATGAAATAAGGAAAATGTAAATGATGACCTACAGCATTAACATTCAAACTCAGCAATTCTAGTATGCAGGCTCTTAATAAATGCTTGTTAATTGATTGATTGATAATTGAGCTTCTCCTATATCAGGGGCAAGGAGGAGATTGATGACACAAGGGGAAATAGAGCTAATCAAAGGAGCAAAGCACTGGAGAAGGTTGGGTGGAAGGGGATCAAAGACACAAGTGGAAGGCTTAGCCTTAAACAGGAGAGTTATTTGTTTTTCTCAGATGGGGGAAAAGAAAGGGTAGATAAAGGGACAGTGAAGTTTTGAGGTGACAAGAAGGAAAAAAGGGAGTTTCTGTACAGTGGCCTTCATTTCAGCAAAGTAAGAGGCAACGTCATTTGCAGAAAGGGAGAGATGTGTAGAAATGGGCACCTGAAGAGAAAAGAAAAGATTTGAAACTGCTGCTTTTGAGAAATTTGAGAATTTGATGAGATTAATAAAAGAATTTGGGGACAGTACTGAGACCTAGATCAGGTTAGATAACTAGAATTTGTAGTGGAACCAATCGACCTGGTAACAGGATTTTTTCCAGTAACTGTTGGCAATTCAGGATCATGACTGCAGAAACTAGACAACAAAGTTTATCCAGGGTTAGGGATGAGTAAAGCAGGTGCAACAGATACAAAGGAAGGGGGAAAGGACCTGGAGATGTCTTGAATTAGTGAGAACATCACTGATGATTACTTCAGCTCTGGAACTCGGTCCTGAGGAGTACCCTATGCCCCTGGGATCTTCCCTTTAACTGGAGGATAGAAGGATTCACTTAGAACCAGCCACCTCATTTCTAACCATGCTACACTCCCCTGGATTTCTCCACTATGGTCTCTTAGTAGGTAACTTCTCTCACCTCACACTCTCATCCCCCTTTCAGCTTGCTTTATGTGTTTGTTATTTCCATTAGAAAGTAAGCTCCTAGGGGTGGCCCGGTGGCTCAGCGAGTAAGAGCACCAGCCCTAGTGTCAGGATGACCTGGGGATTGAATCCGGGCTCAGATACTTAGCACCATACCCAGAAATAATTGGCCGTGCAACCTTGAGCAAGTTACTTAACCCCAACTGCTTAAAAAAAAAGAAAGAAAGAAAGAAAGAAAGAAAGAAAGAAAGAAAGAAAGAAAGAAAGAAAGAAAGAAAGAAAGAAAGCCCCTGAAGGTGGGGGAATATCTTTTTTTTAGCTTTTTGTATTTATTTGTATTCCCAGCCCTTAGCACACTACTTGAAACAATGTGAGAGTGAAAAGGGACCTTAGAGGCCAACTAGTCTAACACATGTCTAAATGGCAATCTCTTTCAACAAAACCTGCAGTGACTGGTCATCTAGCCCTCATCTGAAGACTGATGAGAGGAAACCCCTTGCCTCCTGATGCAGCCCATTCCATGTTTTTATAGCTCTAGTTATTAGTAAGATTTTTTCTTCATATTGAGCGGAAATCTGCTTCTTTCTACCCATTACTCCAAGTTCAGCCCTCTTAGGTCAAGCAGAACATTTATCCATTAAATGTCATCAGATTTGATTCAGTCCAATATTAAAACCTGTAAAGATCTTCCTGGATCCTGACTTCTATCCAATATTCTAGCTCTGTCTCCCTGTTGTATGCCATCCCTTCATTGGTAGAAGTCATCGTGTATCTGTGCCTTTTCATTCTGTAAGTTCTTATCCGTGACCTGCCATAAGTCCTCCTAGGAAGCTTTGCCCCACATGCTGGAAGCTCCCTGTCATTTTTTCTCTATTCTGTGGGGACCTGTGGATGAGATGATTGTTGTTATAATTATGAAATAATATGGGATTCAGACTGAGTTTTGAAGACAATCAATCTGGGAAAAGCTAATGGATTGGGGGAAATGGAGAGATGTAAAAAGGGACTAGATATTGCTAGGAAGGTCAAGAAGTAGTAGTTAAAGGGGTTTACAAGGTAAAAGGCCAACAGACAATGGTCAGAGATGGTCAGAGAAATTTCAGAATTCAAGATCTTAGAAGGGTAGGTGGTAGTTGTGAATGATAACTGATACCAAGATTTGCCCTTGCTTTGGGGCATCAGAAGAAGGCAGGATAAAGATCATTGGGATTGAAGCCAAAGAATGCAAAGACAAGGATATTGAAGGGATAATTAGTTATCAATATTAATACTGAAATCTCTAAAGCTGGAACACAGTAGAACGTTGAGAGGAGGGAGGACTAGACTTAGATGGTAAATTCATCACTCAAGACTAGAAAATGGCTTGGAGGTTGTTAGATGATACCAAGGATGAGGAGAGTTGGATACCAGTGAATAATACAAGCTTCCAAAGAAGGTAAGTATAATAGCACTTTTCTCATAACATTTCTAAATTTGTGAAGGAACATTTGAAGACTAATTTCTGGGATATGTTTTTAAGGCTTAAGGGTGATTTTCTGAGATATTTATTGTTAGTTCTCTTATGTAATTATTGAGTCAAAGGGTTTGTTTTTAGGGGCAGCTAGGTGATGGTAGATAGAGCGCTAAGCCTGGAGTCAGGAAGACCTGAGTTCAATTCCAGCCTTTGTCTTTTTTTTCTTTCTTTCTTTCTTTTTGCCTTTTGGAGGGCAATTGGGGTTAAGTAACTTGCCCAAGGTTACACGGATAGTGTTTTTGTGTGGGTGTTAAGTGTCTGACGCAGGAATCGAACTCAGGTCCTCCCAACTCTGGGGCCGGTCCTTTACTTACTATGACACCTAGCCGCCCCTAAATCCAGCCTTTGACATTTACTGTGTGAACATAGGCAAGTCACTTCACCTCTGTTTGATTCAGTTTCCTCATTTGTAAAATGAGAATAATAATAACACCTACTTCCCAGGGTGTTATGAAGGTCAAATGAGATAATAATTGCAAAGCACATACCACAGTGCTTGACACATAGTAAGTACTACATAAATGTTAGTTACTACTATTATTATTATCATTATTAGTCATTAGAAGGGACCCTAGAGATCATTTGGCATAACTTCTTTGTTTTCTGGTGAAAAAACTGAATCCCAGGGAGGTGAAATAGCTACCCAATATCATGTAATTTAAAAGTAGCAGTTAGGATAATAATGATAATGGCATTTCAGTAGTACCTTAAAGTTTACAAGCCATTTTAAGGTTAATAATATTATGAAATGGGTATAGCTGTTGCAGCGGGGCCTCTGCTCACCCAAAAACTGTTGGGGTTTCTTGATGTGTTGTGGTGGAACCATCTCAAAGAATTCAGAGTCAGGCCACCTCTACTCCAAGTATAGGCATTTATTGAGATTGTAGTCTCTCATGGACTGGGCTAAGTTCCAAGAGGAACCAGCAGCTTCAGAGAAAGCAAAATGGATTTTTATAGGGTAAAGATGCAATTGCATAATCAAAATTTACATAGAATAGTGGAATATGATTAATATTAAAAAAGCAGGAAGAATTTGTTAAGGGATTATGTAATGGAGGAGGGGTTCCATCTATGGTTCCATGGCTAAACATTCTGGGCATGCTGCCCTCCAATTGGTTAGTTATTGTGGTCCTGTCTGGTCAAGACAGATAGTTAGGTATTGTGGCCCTGTCTTGGGTTAGATGGATGATGTGATTGTGATTGAATACAAGAACACACCTGTTTCTGTGGGAATAGGTCTAGGGGCAGTGACCAGGTAGAAGCTCCCATCACATGGACACACCTGCTGTTTCTATGGGAACTAAGAGTTCAGGAACTTACCTGTCATCCCAGTGAGCAGTGAGGCATATATGAAAAAGTTAGCACATTGGCAGGGGGGCTAGGTAGGTACAGTGGGCCTGCCGTTCAGTGGGGCTGGGTCTATAATAAAGTTAGAATATTGGGTTGGGGGCAGCTATATTAGGATTCCATCATTGCTTGTCCGGGGTCAAACAGTCATTAAGTGCTGAAGCCAATATTTGAAAAGCCTAGACTTTCAGACTCTTAACTCTAGTGTTCTTTCCACTGTACTATGCTCTGATATTCACATGTTGAACACTAGTCAGTAACCAGAAGGAACAGAAGTAATTGAATGGATCTTGTTATTCCATAGGGTTAATAACATTTTTTCTTCTTTCCTTCTCCTCTGTTTCCTCTGCTAATCCAGTTCAATGTTCTAGATTTTCTAGACTGATGTTAGCTTGGGTTATAGCCTCTGCAAAATCTTCACAACAAGCCCATGATGTAGGAACCTAGCTTAGGCTTCAAGTGAGAACAGTCACTTTTCTTTGCTATTTCTCTGCTTAATAATAGAACCCACTCATTCTTTAGGGCTCTGGCACACTTGCTAGAACTATGTGCCCCATGATACTCTGGAGTCAGGGGCTTCTTCAAAGGAGAGAGGTGCCAAAGCTGAAATGAACACTGAAGTACAGGCAACAAAAGAATGGCTGCTAAAGAGAGGGTAATCCACAGAGCTGTAGCCTCTTCAGTTGCCTTTGACATAGGCAGCAATCCCTCTCCTATGAGAGGGGTTTGCACCACAGAGGTTGGGTAAATTTTCTGTTCTGTTTTGATGGGACAGAATGGTCAATGCCCTCCAAAACCTTTTGTCAGATGCTTGAACCACTGCCCTTGGAAGCAGTCCAGAATCTTCTATGAAGAAGGAAGCATACAAGTATTTATTAAGCACTTATTATGCACCTTGCACTCTGTTAAGTGCTTTACAAAACAACCTACTGATCCTCACAACAACCATGGGAGATAGTGCTATTATTTCCCCCATTTTATAGATAAGGAAATTGAGGCAGATGGAGGTTAGGTGACTTGTCCAGAGTCACTGATCAGAGAGCCTGAAGCAGGAATGTAGCAAGAACAATTGATCAAAATGAAAGTCAGCAACTATAATTTTGCTAGAGGATATCACTTTATTGTGGAAGAATTATGAATTTTTTTTTTTTGGAGGGGGGAAGACAGGACAACTGGAATTAAGTGACTTGCCAAGGTCACACGGCTAGTAAGTGTTAAGTGTCTGAAACCAGATTTGAACTCAGGTCCTCCTGACTCCAGGGCCGGTGCTGTATTCATTGCCACCCCTGAAGAATTGTGAGTTCTTAGGTACAGTGTATAGTGTGCTGGGCTTGGAGTCAGGAAGACTCATCTTCCTGAGTTCAAACCTGGCCTCAGAAACTTGCTAGCCATGTGACCCTGGGAAAGTTCCTTAACCCTGTTTGCCACAATTTCTTATCTGTAAAACAAACTATAGAAGGAAATGGCAAACCATTACAGTATCTTTGCCAGAAGTCATGAAGATTCAGACATGATTGAAAAGACTGAACAACAAATTCAAGACAAAATGAAACTTTCGGGGTGGAAAGAACTAGGATCTCTAAAGGAGGCCTTAAGAGGCCCAGGGTTTCAAAGGGGTTTTTCCTTGGGAGGACATCCAATGGGAATTCCTTCAGCTCAGTACAGTGGCCCTGGATCCCAGAACTGGGTATAAACCCTACCTCAGATAGCTACTCCCTCTGCTCCCTCTGTGACCTTGGGCAAATCACAGTATATTTGGGGTCTCAGTTTACTTTTCTGTAAAATGATAGCTTGTATTAGTTGGCTTCTGAGGTCCCTTTCATCCCTAAATAGACCAGAATGGAGAGTGGAGAGAGATTTGAGGCAGGGAGACCATTGGGATAATCTAACTTATAATACAAAAATCACACTAAAACTTTCTGTGTGTATGTGTTAGGTGGGGGGGGGGACTTAGGGGGTAGACTAAGGCTGGGGGAATGAAGCCTAGAAGCCCAATAGAGACTAGAAGGTTCCTTAGGAAAGCTGTGCTTTCATAAATTGTTAATGATTACTTTTCCATTTTTAGAAGAAGATGAATGAAACCACAATCTTGCTCTGCTCTGCCAAAAGCTTTGTATCATTAAACAATGTTGTTGTTTCCTTTGTTTTGGTTATGAGTATATTTAGTGAGGATAGATATGAAGCAGAATGCTATCTGATTACAGATGACTGCAGAACTGCCTGTGTCTTTGCTATGCAGCAGAGACCAGGCTCTTGTCAGCATCGTTTTTCCCTCCCTCCCTCCCTTCCTCCCTTCCTCTCTCCCTCCCTCCCTCCCTCCTTCCTTCCTCCCTTCTTCCCTTCCTTCCCTCTTCCCTCCCCCCTTCCCTTCCTTCCTTATTTACTTCCTTCTTTTTCTTCCCTCCCCATTTCTAACCTCCCCCCTTTCTCCTCAGAGTCATTTCTTTAGACTTAGAATATCATTGAGAGAGATGAAAGAAGCACAAACTGTTGGAGGATTTCACATTCTCTTTTAGACATGGGGCTAAATGAATGTTGAGGGATAAATCCAACTGTTTTGTTTCCATTTGAATGGCATTCTCAAGGCATGGTTAGTGCAATATTTGAGGAGGAATCTTCTACGTATAAATAGGAACGTATTGCTACACCCCAACACTCCATAATTTGGCTATAGCCTATCTTTTCAGCTTATTTCATATAACTATCTTTCATGCATTCTACATTCCAGTCAATTGTCCTGAACTCAATATGCCCTTTCTCATCTCTGTGCCTTTTCCCATGCTGCCCCTGTGCTTCAAATGATTTCCCTTCTCTCTTTCTCTGAGAGACCCTAACTTCCTTCAAGTCCTAGCTCAGGTGCAACTTGCAGTAGTCCTTTCTTACCCTCTCCTTAACTCTACCTCCTCCTTAATTGTTAGTGTTCTCTCTTGTTTATATAATTTATTATGTTAGGAGTTATATCCCTCTGATGCAAGTCCTTTGAAAGCAGAGACTCTTTTCTTTTTGTCATTGTATCCCCAGTGTGGTGGTGTTGTTTGCCTTTCTTTTTGAAGAGGACCAATGACATCATGGGTGATGTCTTGACTTGCCCATGAATTGGATATAAGTGAGACAGTTTCTCAGTCATCAGCCTCACTCTCTCTTCCAGAGTCAACAAAGTTCAGTGGCAAGACAAAAGTGAATGCAACAGGCGTTGGTCTAGGATGTAGTGAATGATGCTGGTTTCTTCAGTGTCTGACCAAGCTCTAACATTCCACAGTGCCTACTTCCACCACCTTCACGGTCAAATTAATGAGAAGAAATTGTTCTCTTTCAACCATTTGGTTGTGGGAAGTTTTCACATGCTTGGTGCAGACATCTTCCTAACTCACTGATGGGTTTGAGGCCTGTTGGCTACCCTCAACCTGGTTTAGCCCATCTCCCAAGACAGCTTTATCAGCGTATGGTTACTGGGCATGCTACAGCTAGTGTGTAATACATATGTCAACAGAGCAAGAGCCTGAGGTCTCATTGGTTTAGGAACTCTCTCCATTAGTCTGATTCTAGTTAATCTATATACTATAATCTGAGAATTGCCTAGGGTTTCAATGGGGGAGGGGCGGTGGAGTCAAGATGGCAGGGTAGAAACAGGACTTCCACAAGGCTTCCATTCCCACCTCCTCCATTTCATGTAAAAAATGACTCTAAACAAACTTTGGAACTATATAACCGACAAAATGACAGAGAGAAGCTAACTTACCACTGAAGACAGCCAGCAGGAAGGGGCCAGCACAGTACTCTGGGAGCCCAGCCCCGAATGAGCCAGAAGTTTTAGCCTCAGGGAGGCCACAACCAGCCACTGGAGGGGCTTCAGATCACCAGCAGCTGTGGTAGTTTCCAGAATTATCAACCCATAGATGCTAAGGAGAAAGTGAGAGGTCAGTGCAGTGTGGACTTTGTGAACTGGGAGTTTGTGAGTGTTTCTGGCCTTCACCCCCACTTGTGGGATGGACTTGTTGATGTGAAAAGAGAGGGCTGAACTGGGAGGAGCTGGTGACGTAAATTTAGAGAGACACAAGAAAAGAAAGAGGCAGAAGAACTTTTTGGAAGCAGCATCTTGGAGGCAGAGAGAGACTGAGAGGATTGCTGAGGGCAAGTTTGAATTGCCCAGGACTTTGGAGAGCTGATGAAAGACAGTGCTGTTGTTGCAGAGGTCTTGGAACCTTGCTGTTGGTTAAGAGCTCCTGAGACTGTTCTGCAGACAGAGAGTGAATTCTGTTCACTGGTGAAGGACAGTGCTGTTGTTGCAGAGGTTTTGGAACCTTGCTGTTGGTTCAGAGCTCCTGAGACTGTTATGAGACAGAGAATGAGTTAATGAAGACGCTGGCAATATATCTTGTGGCCTTGCTAAGCTTTGTCTCCCCAGGAACAAAGATTGCTGAGAACTTGCCTCAGGTCAAGATGAAGAAAAGACCTCTCTTTGGGTATTAAATGCTGTGCTTAAGCTTGTTGTAACTCTGGGGTAGATGGCCTATTCATTTGTAATCTAAGGGTAGGGAACTTTTGACCTTTTTGTGCCCTGTGATTGAACAAATGAATGTACTTATGATTGGAAACTAATCTCCATTTGAGAAGAGGGGCTTTGTGGTTGACCAAATGAATGTATAGCCTAGGGGTGGAATAGTACTTAGAAGAGGGTCTTTGGGATTCACTAAATGAATTATGATGTCCAGGGGTGGGTAGTACTTGGAGATTATTGAATTACACTTGGTAAATGCTGTATTTTGAATGATGTTATATTTTGATTTTCTCTGTTCTTAATTTTTCACTGAATAAAATGGAGAGTACCTATGCTGGTATTTTGAACCTTGGGAAGTTGCCTTTGCTTGGCATTACAATATGCTACTTCCCTTGATAGAACAAATGTAAGTGTCTTGACTGTTTCGCTTTTACCTTTTATCTTTAGTCCCTAGCACAATGTAAGTACTTAATAAATACTTGTTGATTGTTAGGACATCCTTAGAACAGAACTCTGGACGATAAATGCTTTGTTGTTTGGCATTATGTTAACTCACATGTTCTCTTGACCAGCACATCTGAATATCTGGAATTTCTGAGAAAAAAAAAAAGATCTTGGAAGAAACATGGAATGGCCATCTAGCCCAACCCTAGGTCGCTGTTTATAGATGAGTGTACCAAAGCCTGAAGAAATTAAATAACCCTCACAAGTCAAGCAGTGACAATGCAGTGATAGCTGTTAGAAAGAAAATCCTGAAGTAATTCTGAATCATGAGCAAAAATTAAATTATGGTCATCCATTTCTGATATCAAATACCTCTCTTCTTAAACACACACACACACACACAGAGACACCCCTCTCTCCCTATCCTTACCCTGAAATTTTTATAAAGTGTTTATTAGCAAGAACAGAATGTAAGAATTGATTTTTATGACCTTTTGTGAATAACTAGGCTATGATCTCTTACATTGTCTTTATCTCTCTGGTTCAAATGACTCCAGTAATTTACTTACATAGAAATGGCTTTACCTCCTATCTCTGGAAGCTCATCAAGATAAATTCAAGAAATGTTATGTTCTTTGTGAACTTCTTTCCAAAAAATGAACATGTGTCAGTGACCTAAAAAAATCATTTCAATATCAAAGGGTAAATAATTTTGTCCCTGAGATAGCGGGGATGATTTGATCAACTTTGAGGCTCAGTTTCCTCATCTGCAAAATGAAAGTAGTGGACTGGGTGGCCCTCTAAATCCTTATCTTAACTCTCAATCCCAAAATGCTAACTTCATTTCACAGCATTTATGGTTCAAAATGAAGCATTTTCATCTCAGTTTTGTGTATGAAAAAATCTCCAACAAACTTGAAGGTTTTGTTTTACTTTGGTGGAATTTTCCATTAATTCTTTCATATACTGAAATAAAAAGTTAGGCATTATCCCCTGTGCAGTGGAGGGATATAATCTGCCATAGCAAAGACTTATTTTGATATTTGAAAGATTCATAATCTCATCAGTGTAGGTACCAATAGATTTCAGAGTCTGCTAATTTGGATGAGAAAAAAATATAGCCATATTTTCACAAAACTTTAAGTGAAATTTATAATTCTTTTCAATTATTTAAAAAAATAGCATTCTGAGAACTCCATACACTTCATTAGACTGCCAGAGTAATCTATGACACACACAAAAAATTAAGAACCCCTGCCTTAATTGTTAGTTTTCTAGAGTGATTCTGGCCAAAGAAATTCAACAAAGTTGATAGTGAACTTTTCCAAACTTGTTCCTGGGACAACAGGTATCTAGTCTGTTGTTTGGACTATGGTTGAAATCTTTTCAATCTTGGTAGGGCCTGTTGGTGGACTTCAAAAACCCAGGACCACCCTTGCTAGAATTGAAGTACTTCAGTGGAGGATGTGAAAATAGTGAAGGCAAAAATAATTTCTTTTCTGAAACCTTTCAGAGATTATTAGCTAAATTGTTCCAGTTTTATGAGCCATGGAATGTATGAAGTGAGACTATCTTTCATGTGTAGCATGGGACTGTCATTGTATTCCTTGAGTGGAGGCAGAATAGACACATCTTGACTCTTCTCCTTCCACCCTTCTCCAAAAGAAACCAGTTCTTGCCAAGAGGGGAAGCAAAAGGTTGGGGCCAAAAGCTTGGCCAGTCTGCTCTCCTCAGAGTGATGGGGTTAATAAACTAGAATGATATCTGTCTGCTCCTTTAAATAGTATTAATCTAGGCAACCTGGTTTTCAGGTTCAGACTTAACTTATCACAAATCATTACTGGGAGAAGTAGAACCTCAAGTTTTATATCCATATCTTGACTCCTCAGGAAATACTAGGTCCACAATGAACAGATCTAGCAATTAGCAAAGAAACAGAAATCAGAGAGTGTATGCAATATATACTGTCATTACAGAATGAAGATCTCTGATTAGGAGCAAGGTAATTCATCAGCTCAAACAAGGGAGAGTCCCAGATTTCACTTATGGCGACACTCCCCAAAGACTCTAGTGTAGTGAACTGGGAACATGCACATGATGAAGACTCCCAGGTACTTTCAAGTCAGCTTCTTTACAGTCTTATTTTCTCTTAAGCAATGCGAAATAGAATTGCTTATCTGGTTGGATTCCCATATGTTTCTGGATAGACTAGTGTACATGTCCAGCTGGATTCTACATTGTTTCTCTCAGCAGATTTTCTGAAATTATGACAGTAATTTTACCTAGGATGCATGTGTGCATGTCTGACTGGAGTGACATATGTATTTGGCTAGACGGGTCTATATGTCTAGATTAGCATACATGCCCAGCTAGACTCCTGTACATGTCTGGTTGGACTGATGGAGTGCTAGGTCTTTCACAGTAAGGTAGCTAGTGGTCCTTGGCCTTGGCACCATATCCTGCTCTCTTTCACCAGGCTGGGTCTGAGTTTCTTTATCTGTATATTGGACATGATCATACCCTAGTGCTATGGTGAAGCAATCACAAGAGAATAGATGGTAGGTATTCACAGAGAGGGAGTCCAGAACCATAGTAAACTATGATGTACTAGGTAATTCAAGAAATACTACAAACTATATGCTATATAGTATGCTATATCTTAATATGTGATATTCTATGGCAGAGTATAGCATAGAGTAAGACCAATATAGCATAGTATATTATGTAATTGCATATTATAGCAGAGTTTAATGTAGTATAGTGGCAAAAAGTGTAATATCACACCGGCATGACAAGTCAATTACCATATGATAGGTCAGTCATTATGTTGGCATGATGTGATATAGTGTAACAACTCAATCATAGCAACCCAGCATAAGTCAATCATCATTTTGATAATGATTAAGTACTTGCAACAGTGTAATAAATGCTGGCATAATAAATGACTCTATACCAGTATAATATGTCACTTATCATGCTGATGTGATAAATCCATAATCAAGAACACTTATAAATAAATATTTATTATCCAGTCCGAATTTCTCCTTTGACTAGTAACATTCTTCCTGTAGCATAATAATTATTGTATTTGTCTTAGAGCACATAAATATTTGTATATGTCTTTGAGCCTTTGGAAAGCTATAAGCTTCTTAACTATAGTAATTTTTCTTTTTTGATTCTTGTAGCCCCAGTACCAATCTTTGGAACTTTCAAATGGTTGGAACTAACCAAAAGCTTATTGAATAATCCTTTTCTTTCATTGAAACCATCTATGAATTGCCCTCTATAAAGTTTCTTTTGAGGTAATGTGCCTTAAACCATAACAAGAAGACACTGTAAAAGGAAAATCAGGCAAAAATTGATCAGTTCAAGGGTCTGATGAGTTTCTTTTCCTTTAATACTTTAAGAGGTGGGGCAAGATATGGGAGGGATAACACAGTGTGCTTGCTACCCTATATTACCTTAAATTATGCTATTCTCTCTCTCTCTTTATAAATATATACATATATAAGCTATACTATACCATACTGTACTATATCATACTATGTAGTTTTATACTTATGCTGATTTATTCTGTTAAACTATAAATTGTACATTACTATACATGTTATATTATTTATAGCATATTATACTTTCTATAACGTTGTGAAAGGTAGCATGATAAAGTATAACATAGCATAGGGTAGGACTGGTGTATATGTCCATTTGGACTATTGTATACATCCATCTGGATTGTTGTAACTGCCCATCTAGACTGGTGTATATGTCTATATATGGCATATATGTCTGAAATGGTGTACAAGTGCACTTGGACTGTTGTATACATCTGGTTGGATTTCTGCAGATGTATGTATGGCTAGACTCATGTACATATCTGTCTGAACTTGTGTACATGTTTGACTGAACTCCTGCACATGTCCAGTTGGATTCCTATGCATATCTAGCAGGACTCCTGTACAGGTTGCATGGGGGTAATGTTAGGCATTTTTTTTACTGATGTGGCTATGGGCCCTTTGCCCCAGAACACTATCCTGCTTCCTCACCTCTCTGGGTCTGTGTTTCTTTATCTGTATAATGAGGATGAGTCTATTTGACCTCCTAGGCTACAGTATTCTCATGACAAAATGTATGGTAGGTGCTTGTGGGCAGCCAGCATAAAACTATAACATATTATATTATGCTATATAATGCTATGATACTATATACTATTTGGTATACATTATATAATATGTCCTAATATATCATGTACTGTGTCATAGTACAGCATAGAATAAGTTAAAGCTGAATACAGCATAGAATAACATATGATTGTATATTACAATAGAGTTTAATGTAGTGGCAATAACTGTCACATCACATGGGTATTACAAGTCCTTGCATTGGTTAGATTGAGCCAGATCACACCACACATTTTCCATTTATGTTTGGCTTTATCTGAGATGGGCTGCAATAAGAAATTATGTTCACTGAAGCTGTCAGAATATGAAGCCCTTTTGATTCCTGATTCCATTTCTCATATTCCAATCAATGAGTCTTTAAGACAGGACAGAAGCATAAATTTTACCCATTGTATTACAAAGGGTTATAGATCTCCCCCTGGAGAGCAGATTTCTATGACCATTTTTATAGAATAAACTAGTTGGATAACTGCCACTCCTTTGGGAAATAGTTGCATTTCTGTGATATATTAAAAACAGTGGTTAAAATATGCCTCCCTGGATCAGTCTTCCAGATCCATTGTTTATTTCCATCTGGTCCTGGAGCTGTATCATTACAGTGTCTAGAGCCTTTTCTTTTGGTATACCTGATGTACTAATTGGCTAAAATCATAGCCAGAGGTGTGGTGTTGGGCAGGGTTAGGGGCAGGTATAGTGTTGTCTACAATCAGCCTCGTGCCAAGGCTTAGGCTGGTAAGGGTTTAAAGATGAGGTTGAGGAAACTTGGAAAAGTTGGTATCAATGAGAAAAGTCAGGCCAGTTTGGTCAACAAAGAATGGAAGGTGTAAGGGGGCAGGAGGTACCATAGTAAATTATATGCATATGTACATATACAAACATGTGTGTATATGTACATATGTATATAATATATGTACACATAATATATTGTTGTTATATATAATATTATTATATACTAACACTATTATATTACATATGATATATGTACATATGTATATAATATTTTACTATGCTATGCTACATTATATTATGGTCAGCTAGGTGGCACAGTGGAAAAGCACTAGATCTACAGTCATGAAGACTTGTCTTCTTGAGTTCAAATCTAGCCTCAGTCACTTACTATCGGTGTGACCCTAGGCAAGTCGCTTAAACCTGTTTGTCTCAGTCTGCTCATCTGTAAAATGAGCTTGAGAAGGAAATGAAAAACTACTCTAGTATTTTTGCCAAGAAAATCCCAAATGGCATCATGAAGAGTTGGGCACAACTGAGATCACTAAACCACAAAAACGCCACCACCACCACAATATTATACTCTGCCATATGGAGCAGCTAGATGGTATAGTAGATATAGCACTGGGCCTGGAGTCAGGAAGATCTGAGTTTACATCTAGCCTTAAACACTTACTAAGTGTTTGGCCTTGGGCAAGTCATTTAACCCTTATTTGTCCCAGTTCCTCATCTTTAAAATGGTGACATGCTGGAGAAGAAAATGGCAAACCACTCCAGTATTTTTCCACAAAAAACCCTAAATTGATACCATTCTTCGAGAAAGAGTTGCATAATGCCATAAGTTCTTGAGTCACTCTGATATGAGATTTTCATGTATTTCAGAATATATATTTATATCATATCTATTTATATATTATGTCTTTACATATATATTGCTGAGTAAAACAATAACAGCAACCACAACCTTGAAACACATCCTTGCTGTTTCCCTACTGTGATCAGGTTGTGGAGATAGAGAACTGAACTTCTGGGGGTTTAGCCTACCTGTAGTAAAGGAACTGTTGCCTTATCTGAAGAAAATATGGATAAGGAAATATGGATAAGGAATAGAAGCTGTAAGTGCATTGTTATTATTTGCTTGTATTAATTTATAACAGTCCTATGAAGTGTCCCTGTGAATTCTCTCTCTTAACACAGTTTAATGTTTCATTATATATTTTTACTGCCTCATTGCACTGTTAGGAAGCATCAAGGCACAGTCAGAGCTGCAGAGGTCAGAGATTGGAGTCAGGGAATACTGTATTCCAGTCTTGCTTTGGACATATTCTAGTTGCGTGACCACTGGCAAGTCATAATCATCCCTCAGTGCCCCAGGAAACCAAGATTATAAATTAGAGATGAATCAGTGATCTACATTAGTGAAGGAACCATCCTCAACAGGAATTTCTAACGCTGATAAAATCACAGGTCTGTACATCCCCTATTCCATATTTCCTCATCAGATTTTTGGCTAATATTAAGCTGCTTGCCTATTAAAACCTTCACATCTGTTTGATTCAAATATGTACTCATAAGTACTCAGGATAAAAACCTTTATTCTTTTGAATGTAATGCACTATTTCTCATCAATTATAACTTACCTCAAAAGCAAGCTAAAACAGGCCATTTACCTGGCACTTTTCTTTTCTTGCCACAAATACATAGTTTCACAGTGGGGCAAGGATTTTTAGCATCAACACAAATTTTCAATGATCCTTTAATACCTTTGTCTGAGACTACCAACAGAAGTTGACCTTGAGTTTCAATTGTAGTAAAGCATTCATAAGTTTTGACTGATGGCCCTGCTTTTCAGGTTAGTTCAATAAAAGATTCACCAACATGAGGTAATTTAACTTCTTCAGGGCCCTGGGGTCTCATATGCAACCATGAGAGAAACAATTTATCAGATTATAACTTTGGTAAGCACTGAGGTTTTTTAATAGAACTTTGCTTATCTTGGACCATTCATCAAAAGATAAGGCTTCACATGATGTGCCAGATAAAAATATACTCACAAACATTCTCTATCATTTTACTATATAAAACATGGAAGTGCTGTGTGGGTTTTAACATGCAAGAATAGATGTCATATTCTCCACTGAAGTGGAGACATCTCCTATGTACTCAACATGCCACTTTATTATAGCATCCAGTGAGCCTATGTCCTCTAAGGCTTTGGAGTCAAATCAAATTGAAATCAATCCTTGAGGTCGCATATTGACTTCTAAAACCACAAATAATATTAGCTATGTTTTATTGCATTTTTATTTATTTTGTAAAGCATTTTCCAATTAGGGATTTAAATTTTGAGGAATTATAACTCATGAAACTATTTACTATGGCACATAGAAGTCTCACTATAATTTAGTGGCAGGAGTAGCCATAGCAATAGTTTCAGATCATACTGTAACTTGTGGCTCAGTACCCCCCAGTTTTGGGTATACATACATTAATTACAGTGTAGAAGGCTAATCTAAGTAAACATATTTTTCTTTGGCTCAGTCTGCCTATCCCCACTCAATTTTCTTTGGGAAAGCTTCAAATATAGTTCATATCTTAATCTCCTAAAACATGAGCAAAAGTCTCTATATCTTATACAAGCACAAGTAGCAATATACATGTATGTATGGTATGGGGCAACCTTTATTTCTTTTTTTTGTCTTTTTTTGGAAGAGGGGAAGGCAGTGCAATTGGGGTTAAGTGATTTGCTCAAGGTCACATAGTAAGTATTAAGTGTCTGAGGCTGGATTTGAAATCAGATCCTCCTGACTCCAGGGCCACTGCTCTATTTGCTGTGCCACCTAGCTGCCCCAACAACTTTTATTTCACCCACAAAAAATGCAAAAATGTAGAAAAGGATTCATAGGTGCTCACAAACAATGTAGAATGATAGAGCATCAGACTTGGAGTCAGGAAGACCCGAGTTAGAGTTCAGCTTTAGACATATAACATTCTGTGTGACTTTGGGCAAGTCACTTAATTGTCCTTCAGCCTTAGTTTGCCCATCTGTCAAATGGGGATGATAATATCTCATAGAATTGTCATGAGGATCAAATGAAATAACATATGTAAAGCACTTTGTAAACCATAAAGTTTTATTATTATTATTATTTATAGATCACAGACAGTTGATCACAAAATAAGAGAATGGAAGAGTATGACATAACCTTGCTAGCCATCTAGTCCAGCCTTTCTATAAAAGTATTCCCCACTAAAATGTACCCAACAAGTGGTCATCAAACTTCTTGAACTCTTCCAAGGAAAGGGAACCTATCACTTCTTAAGGCAGCCTATTTCATTTTTGACAGCTCTAATTCTTGGGATTTTTTTCTTTATCCTGAAATCAACATTTGCCTTTTTGCAACTTCTACCCACTCACCTGATTCTGTCCTTTAGGGCTAAACATTTATCCATACTTCAGATGACAAGTCTCCCAATATGTGAAGATAACAATCATATCCCCCTTGACTCTTGCCCAGACTAAACATCCTCAGTTTCTTCATTGACTCCTCATATGGTGTAAATTGAAGATCCTTTACTATCCTGATTGTCCTTTTATTGACAGTTTTTAATCTATCAATGTCTTTCTTAGACTCTGCTAACCAGATATGAACCGACTGCTTCAAGCAAGGTCTGATGAAGGCAAGACACAGTGAGGCTATCAGCTCCATATTTCTGGTGGCTATGTTTCTCAATGAAACCAAAGATCACATGAACTTTCTTCTGCTGTCTTAACACACTATTGACATACATTGACCTAGTAGTTCACTAAAGCCCACAGATCTTTTTCAGAACAACTAATGGTTAACCATGCCTCACCTAGGTTACACATGTAGAGTTGACTTTTTGTGCCTAAATATAAGAATTTACATTTATCTCTACTAAATTTAATTTTTATTAAGTTTAGCTGAATGGTCTAACTTTTAAAGATTTGGGGGGGATCCTGACTATGTCAACCAGTATGCTAGCTATTCCTCTCAACTTCATCATCATCTCCAAATTTAGCACAGCACCTAGCAAAGCTCCCTGGAGTGCTCTACTAGTGACTTCCCGACACATTGACATGAACCATTAATGACTACTTCTTGAGTCTGGCCATCTAAGCAGTTCTGGATAAATCTTATTGTATTATAGTCTAGGTTTTTCTATCTTCTCCATAAGGAGAATATGAAATACTTTGTGTAAAACTTCACTGAAGTCTAGGTATGAGCTATCATTCCCTTCCTTTATTAGTTTAGCAATCCCATCAAGAAAGGAAATGGGGTTAGGTGAGCATGACCTGTCTTCATTGAAACCATGCTGGGTCTTTGTAATAACCATGCCTTTTGTTAGATATTCACTAATCATCTCTTAAATAATGCATTCTAGAATTTGCCCAGGAATCAGTCAACTACACTTCCCTTTAGTTTGTAGACTCTGTTCTCTTCACTTTTTTGAAAATTGGAACATTTTCCTTTTTTCCAATTTTGTGTTCTCTCTCTCTTATTGCTATTATCTTTCATAATTTACTGATGGCAGCCTAGCAATCATATCTATCATTTCTTTCAGTACCTGTGGATTAAGTTTATCTGGGTAAGGTGACTTGAATTTCTAAAGGGCAGTGCTCTTTTGCTACCCCTTTACTTATTTTGGGTACCAATGCCCTATTAGTAATTTTTGTTCTATCATTTCCAAAGCAAAGGTCATTCTTCCTAACAGAGAAAGCAGGAGAAAAATAAGAATTAAGCATCATTGCCCTCTCTTTGTTGTCAATTATTATGGTCTCATCCACCTCAAGCAAAGGTCGTATTTTTTTAATCCTCTTTTTTTTCTTCTACCGACATAGCTAAAATCAAACGAAACAAAGAAAAATCATTGACTTCCTTCAGTAACCTAAGCTCATTCTGAATTTCTCCTAAAATTCTTTTGTTAGGACTCTTTTATATTCATCCTCTGTCATCTAGTCTTACTTCCATCTTCTGTACATTACTTTTAAAAATAGTAGTTGATTATTTCCCTATTCATCCATGTTAGGGCAGCTAGATGGCACAGCAGATAGAGCACTGGGCTTGGAATCAGGAAGACATCTTTATGAGTTCAAATCTGGCCTCAGACACTTACTAGCTGCTTGCCTCAGTTCCTTATCTATAAAATGAGCTGGAGAAGGAATTGGCAAACCACTCCAGTATCTTTGCCAAGAAAACCCTAAACGAGGTCACAAAGAATTGGGTATAACTGAAATGACTAAACCACAACAACAATGCATTCATATTGGCCTCTTCAGGTAAATTCCATTTTTCCTGTTTTTTTTAATTGGTACAATTATCTTCCATGCCCAATGATTTTGCAGTTTCCTTAGGGACAAAGTAATTCCTCCATACTCATAGCAATACCTGCAACTTGGATCCTTCTCAGAAGGAAAACAAATTTGGGGTTGCTGTGTCTAATCTTCTGACATTCTTTTGCCATGACTTCATAGTCTTGTTAATTATGAATTCAATAGGTCCAAATTCAATGCCTAAGATTTAAAATACCTCCTTTGTGAACGGGATTCCAAAACACAGTATGGTGCTATAAGTATGAAAGAATATAGGATCCTGGGACTCACCTGAGTATGAGGAGAATTGTATTGATTATTTATAGACTACTGTGAATCCTTTATGTGTTTTCTGTATTTTCTGTGTGGTGAGATGAAGGTTGCCCTGTATCTTATTTATGACTTTGAATACTTGCATTGGGCCTAGAGAAGCATTTACCCATTTCTGTGGGAACTCCAGACAGCATAAGCTATAGCTGTAGATTTTCTAGAGGGATCTCTGGGTGGTATAAAAAAATTCAGAGCTGTTGATTTGAAGTTAACCCCTAAGATTGAACCCAGTTCATGTAAGTGCAGAATTTGGGAACTGGGTAATAAATTACACTTTAGGGATTAATACCAGCCACTGAGACGTAGTGGAAATTCTTTTTCAGGTATGGGTTGTAATAAATGACTACTGAAATTCTTTTCATCTCTGAAATTTTTGTGAGCCTATGAAAATATTCATAGCAATATTTTTTTTCCTCTCTACAGAATTTATTGGGTCGATAACTGAACAAATCACACGTGTACAAAATGGAGCTCACACTATCACAAAGCAGGGGAAGGGGGCCGGAGGGGCGGGGGGCAGTTAGTGGCCTTTCAGGGTGGTGCAGAGGCCTGGGCTCCAGCATTCCGGGCTGCCCCCTACCCCAGGGGACGGTCAGAGGCTCCCAAGGGTCTCGGCCACCCAAGAGACAGGCCTGGCTTTGGTCACAAAACTCAAACAGCCCAGAGTGGGGCTGGGACAGACAAAATGAGGGGTGGGGGAGGCTCAGGGGCTGCAGGGCCACTGTTCTACCCCTTCTGGTAGGGTTGGTCCAGACCTAGGCTAGGGGCTTGTGCAGGGGGTGTGCAGCAATTCAGGAAGGAGACACCGACAGGGAGAAGGTGGGGCAGGCAGCCCAGCCTGGCTCCTCTCCAGGGGGCACCCAGTTTGGTGAAGATTTGAGACCTCGCTGGGCAGCTAGCAGAGGGTATCATAGATGCCACTGCAGCGGATGTAGCGCACCCATTTGATGACATCGTGGTGGCTGTAGCTCAGCTTGGGTTCAAACACCTTTAAGTATCGCACCTTCAACCCAGAGGGTGCAAACAGTACTTCAAAGTTCATGGAGATAGGAGGCCGGGCCCACTTCTTCTTGTCGTTGGTCGGTAGGTAGCAGCTTAATCTTCTCACTGATCTGTGATTCCTTCATTCCTGCCATGCTCTTGATCTTCCACACAATGGCGTTCTCACTGGCCTTGTACTTGGCTTTTCCCTTCATGCAGATCACTTGAAGCCCACTTATGTTTAGCGGTGTTGGGATCCGGACCTCAATTTTCTGGGCTAGCAAGGAAGGTTTGAAGTTGAACTTAATGACAACTTTGACTTCCATTTTGGTCTGCCCACCTCCCGCACCAGGGGTATCACTCAGAAGGGAAGGATAATGTCTTTGGTGGTCCCGTACCTCACAAACTCAAACTCTCCATCAGGGGGGTATGAAACTGATGCTTCATTCAGAGCCAAACGTGTTGCACCTCACGCACTGGTGGAAGGTGCAATCATCCATGGCAATAGACTGCTTCACTCTCTTGACCGTCTCAGCGGCCATGCCCTTGCCCTGCTTCTCAATAACTATCTTGTCATTCATCCCAAACTTGCACTCGGGCATGCAGCTCAGATAGCTCTACATCGCAACCTGGCCAGACACGTGAGCACTAAGCACCTGCCCTTGAGGAGACATCAGCAGGTTGACTCTCTCAAGCACATCCAGGAAGAGCTCATTCCGATGATATTTGATACCCTCACGCCGCCAACTGATCTGCACAGTCACCTGGCTGGTGATCTGAGACTGTTCTTCCTTTGTCTGATGCTGGCTCTTAATGACCTGCTGAGTGATGAACATTTTCAGAACTTCCATCTCCCAGTTCTGTGGGTAGCTGAAGTCCAGGATCTCGTCCAGCAGCTCGTAGGTGAGCACAAAGTTGTTCTTGATGTTTTCTTCGCTGATCTTGCCAAAGTAGGCGGCCATATAACGTCACACATCTTGTACAGGAACTCGAAGACCATGGTGACATTGACATTTTACTTGGTGACGGATGCCAGACAGATGTTGGAGCGCTTGGCATGGAAGAAGCTGCTGCGGCAACGTTGGTGATGGGAGAGCTCACCTGCTGCCCACGTTGACGCGGAAGGCGTCCACATCATTCCGCCTCATGTCATCTTGGTAAACCCGGGAGATGAGCACCTCCCCCTTGTGGTTGTAGATGAAAAGCCATCTGATCATGTGGTGACTCAGTCCCTTCTCTCTGCCCATGGCTCTGAGAACAGACTAGGCAGCGCCGTCTATCCGTAAGGTCTCTTGGTCAGTCAATCTGTGTGAGGGTCCGTCTCTGCCGCGCTCCCAAGATGTCTGCCCCCCCCCCCCCATAACAATACTTTTGTAGTAGCAATAAAATTTAGGAAAGAGAGCCAACCGCAGCCATGGTTCTGAGAAATGGCAGTCTCTCTCTATGAGGACAAAGCAACTAAGAGGTTTTCCCCAGTCTGATACTAGATATGTGAAGGGCTCTACCTTCCTAAGAGTACTGAAGTTTTAGCTTTTTAATCCCTAAACTCATTCTCTTATGGGTAGAAAGTAGCATACCAGCTGCTCATTCCATCTGAGAACAGAAGCTCAGAGGAAAGAAACTCACCCATTTCCATTCCTAGTGGTACCTCACTTGGTATCAATCAACAGGGGCTGTAGCATCAGCAAGTCATAATCAAGGGAAGGCCATCTGAGATCAGCTGGTCTCTTGGCACACGATACATGCCCCACCCACACCATGTGAGACTAGAAGGGAGCATATCCCATGAGGACAGCTTGATAGCAACAATAGAAGATGTTCTGTAGCCCTACAGTATCAGAGACTCAACATGCCCTTACTCAAGTGTGCCCTGGCATTCTATGCTCTCTACATGTGTGTCCTTCCACATGTGGGGTTCTCCATGCATGTTGCTCAAGGATATCCACTCTTCTCAATGGTGATGTGTGTTATGAAAGAATATGTATCAGAAGTGCCAAACTAACAGTAGGTACAGCATTTCCAGATTCTGCCAGAACCAGATTAAAATGTAAATGGGAAATAAAAAGAACAACATCAGTACCTAACATTTATATAGTGCTAGTATATGCCAGGCACTGTGCTAAGTACTTTACAATTATTATCTCATTTCATCCTCACAACAATTTTGGGAGGTAGGTGCTATATTATCCCCATCGTAAGGATAAGTAAACTGAGTCAGAGATTAAATGACTTGCACAGGGCCACGTAGCTAGGCCTTGTCTGAGGCCACATTTGAACTCAGGTCTTTCTTATTCTAGTCCCAATACACTATTCACTTCACCACTTAGTGTTTAACAAAATATATAAAAATATAAAATATATAAAAACTTAATAAAACAGATGTTAATTCATGTTTTTCTAAGTATGTGGCTACAGGTATCCCTTTCTATTTGAATTTGACACCATTGTACCACCTTTTAGTGTGTGTGTGGGGGGGCGTTATATTGGTACTTTCTTATTTCATTACATGTCTTTGTTTTACACTAACTGTGTCCACTGGCTAATTGCATAAGATATTTTTATATTTTATAAATATTTTTGTACAGCAAAACTGGTTTGGACTTATAAGCTACTGTTTTGAATAGTCATAGATCTGCAGAGGATCTTAAGTCTGGGTGGCCTCTCATTGGGCCCTTTGTGTAAGAGTTACAAGTTTCCTCTTTTATAACAAACATCTCACATTTGTAGGACATTTTAGCTTTCCTCTAACCTCTCATTTTACCAATAAGGAAACTGAGTCCCAAAGAGGTTAAATCCCTTATCTGAAGTGGCCTAGTAGTACTACTTACTACTCTAGAGTACCAAATCCAGAAATCTCTGACTCCAAATTCAGTACTCTCTCCACTGCTCAGTGTTGATAGCCATTATAATTTGATATTTGATGCCCCTGCATTTGGGGGCCAGTAGCCTAAGGTTTGCATCTAGATTTCACCACTTATTATCTGTGTATACTTGGTTAAGTCCCATAAGCTTTATGCTTTCCTCATACACAAAAATGAGTGAATTGGGCTAGAGAGATGTCTGCTAAGATCTCTCACAGCTTTTAATCTATGAAACTCAAGATTGTCTTTCATTTCTCTCTTTCCCCAAAACCATTACCATTAGTCTCACTTTCTAACTCCCCTCAAAGATCTCCTTTGTAAAAAATGAGTATAATCAAGCAAAATAAGCCCACACATTTGTTGTATCTGAACCACTTGTAGTCCATTATCTCTATGATAAAGTAGGATGAAATTATGGTTTTTATATTCCCATTGCTTTGCATATTATATGTTCATTGAATTGAATTACGCTGCACGATTCCAGGTCACATAGCTGGTTATTAGCAGAGTTGAAACTGGAATCCACTTGTCCCCATTCAATGGTTTTTTATTCCACCCTGTAGCTTCCCACACTTGCTATGCATGAGGAAAATACTCTATAAACCTTTAAATATTGTATAAATGTGAATTGTTATTACTATGAATATATTGTTTACTGATCATCATATAAAGATGTATTATGTATAATGAAGTAAATTGATTGTGATACCTACCTATGTCTAGTCAAATAGCCTCACATTCTCAGACTCTGGTGACTGATTTATTTTCTGTGCTATGATGTATTGGCCTAAGGATAAGAGAAAGTCAGGACAACTTGACAATCTATCTCACTAAAGTCAATGTTCTTCATTAGGTTACAGCTTCCTTAATTTAACTGATTTCATCTGTGTGTATTTTTATCCTGTCACCTCCCCACTCCAAGTTTCAATTTGTTCCATGATAATTTTCAGGCAAGGAAAATTCAGACATTGTCTCTCCTTTCTTCTCTGTCCCTCCCAGCCTTTCCCATAGAAGACCCACAAACAATATCTAAAGTCTAAAAAGAGTAAACAAGCCCCAAATCAGAGGGAGCACATTCCTTTTCTGACTCTTTAAATGTAGAATGGTGTGATTGAGAACACATCTCAACTTGGAGACAGGAGAGATCTAAGCAGTAATTGTAGCCTTGACACTAGCTATGTATCCCTGGACAAATCATTTAACTTTTAAAACTTAGATTCTCTCACCCCCATCCCATCTTTGTGAAAAGGGTTGGGTGTGATAATCCTATTACTACTTACCTAATAGGGTTTCTAGGAGGTTAGCTTCTATAAATGTGAACTCTTATTAGTAATTGAGGGTAGAGCAAAGCTCTTACATTTCCTGAACCCAAAATGGCTCCTAGACGATCAAGGTGATGGAACCACAAAAATCTCAAAGTAAAGCCAATTCCATTCAGCAAATATTTATTAAATAACTGCTAAGCATGAGAAGATATAAATTTTAGCTAAGAATAAGTCCCTGACCATACAACACACAGTCAGGGAAGAGAATAAAATTCCATCTCATGGAGCTAGATTTGAACAAGCAATCTTGATTGTGAGTGAGTACAAACTTATATAGTACACAATATCTAGCCAACCCCAGCCTGTGTTCCAAATCTGACCAGTTTGTGTATCTGTGCTGGGATATCTTGACACATGTCCTGCTATAATATGCACTTACTAAAAATAATTACTTAAAATGGGAAGCTACTAGATGGTACACTTTCCCCTCTCCTCTATACTGATAGAAAGCTCCTTTATAGCTCGAGTTGTCTTGATTTCTCAAGCAATAGATTCACAGAGTCCCAGGGTCTCCATCTTCCCATTATGACACAGTTTCTAAGGGTTCTTACCATACAAGGTTTAGTGTATTCATATTTTCCCATACCCCAACTGAATTTGTCTTAAAGAGTTGATTTAAGGGCATATTTTGTAATGTTTCCTGGGCTCAAAACTTGCTAATTGTGACTCTGAGTTGAAGAAATTGGAGATATTTAGTTTGGAGAAGAGAAGGCTTGGGGTATATGTAAAACAAGTTTTCACATATTTGAAAAGCCTTCATGAGCTTTCATGAGATATTCCACTTGCTCTTCTAGGTCCCAGAGGTGAGGTCTAGGAATGCTGGTCCCTATATTTCAGCTCAATTATGAGTCAAGTAGTCTGGCCTGGGAACTTAGTCACCATGTACAGCATTGTTTATTTAGGGAAATTTATTTTAATGTCCAAATACCTGATTACTAATAAATGATACCACATATATGTAAGCATGTGTGTGTAAGAATTATGAAATAATTTCTCCTTCGATGTTTTTCAAGAGGCATTTCTATAGTTGGGGAAATCAGTTCTTTTCCATGTATGGCTACAGGTAAGATTTCTCTCTCAACTTAAATTGCAGGGTTGGAGAAATTTTAACCATGGCTGAAATAAATTCTATTTGGGGTATGCATGGGTAACTGTAGAGATGCCGTTCCCCTTGACCTAACTGGGTCTTTAAAAATGTACACATTATTTCATACACAGTAAAGCAATTACCCATTTGGCATATGATTTGCTGATGCCATTAGGCTGGCCTGGATGCAAATAGTACAGTTTGGTTCTGATTGGCCAGGATGCTGAATTTTGTGGGGCTCTTAATCAGTTTTACATTATCATGGAAAGAATCAGTTCCTGCATTTCCAGCAGAGAGGAAAGCAAAGGAATTTTGATTATGCAGCGTTCAACTGATCGATCACAGCATAATCAGGTTGGAAAGGAATGTAGATGGTCTATCATTTGTCCCTCAGCATCCTCTGAGGATTACAGAGAGAGCATCCAGAGTGATGGGCTCCTGTTGCATAATGATGCCAAAAATGACTTTTCATGACCTTTCTCAGGGACTTGGCCTTAAGCAAAAAATGTAAATTAGAGAAAATCCAACTTTGGCACCATTCATCCATCCACTCATGCATGAAACCATTCATTTATTCATTCAACTATATATTCAATAAAGTCTGTTAAGTGCTTACTGTGTGTAGATCCCTTTGCTAGGAGGTAACAATTTCGAGGCCTCAGAAAGTAGGGGCAATAAGGCATAAATAAGGACTGTAATGCACAATTTGGCATAGCAAGTACATGTGAACTGAAATGTATAATAAGGGGCATACTAAAGTGCTATGTGAAATCTTTCTACCTGCCCATATTCCCTGTCTGTTTCTTCTCTTATGCTTCAACATAATAGGGAAAATGAAATAGGGGGAGGTGGAAGAGATAACAGTGACCACTTGAATAGAAGAAATTCCCCTGGGACACCTTTATAGCAATAAATTGTGGGAATCATCAAATGCAGTGAAGACTGATTTCATGGGCATTATTGCCAGAGTATGAGGGGAACCAGATAGTGGGAATAAGGCAATATAATTTGAATCCACTGGCCTGTATCCAGTGGTGAGCAAGAGCATAGTGATAATGGTTGACAAATGTAGTTTAGTTCATCGAAGGAACACGTTTTGTGCTTGGGTCTGACTCCCCTTTATCATGCCCTTTGAGATTACCTCCATTTACACTGTATATATTTTCTTCATACATAGTTGCTTCCACGTTGTCTCGTGCATTAGAAAATGTTTCTTTTTTTGTCTTTTTGGATGGGGGAAGGTAGGAAAATTGGGATTAAGTGACTTGCCCAAGGTCACACAGCTAGTAAGTGTTAAGTGTCTGAGACTGGATTTGAACGCAGGTCCTCTTGACTTCGCGGCTGGTGCTCTACTCACTGTGTCCTCTAGCTGCCCTGAGTTTCTTTTTTTAAGGCAGGAACTGTGTTTTTGCCTTTCTTTGTATCCCTAGAGCTTAGTACAGTACCTGGCACATAATGAGTCCTTTAATAAATGTTTTTTGGTTCACTGGTATGGGTGAATGATCATAGTGTATTTCATAACAAGCAAATATTTACATGAGACACCTTGAATGCGAGGTGACCACATCTTAAATATCCAAGTGATAATAATAATCAAATGTAATTTACTAGAGGTGGTATGGTATAGTGAATAGAGTACTAGACTTGAGAGTTAAAAAGACCTGTATTTGAATCTTACTTCTGATACTTAATAGCTGTGTGACCCTGGGCAAGTCACTTAACCTCCCTGGGGTTCAGTTTCCTCATCTGTAAAATGAGGGAACCAGGTTTGATGACCTCTAAGGTCCCTTCCAGCTCTGTGTGAGTCTGGAGTTCAAGCTTGTCATGTTCCAGAACTCATTCACAGGATGCCTCAGTACTACAGTCATATAGCAGACCTAGGTTAAAGCCCTCTGTCTGTATGACACTAATTAAGAGAGGAATCCAAGGATCAGTTGATAGGTACTGCACTAACAATCATCACCATCAGTGATACTGAGATGTAATAAAAACCAGTTTATTATGCTCAGAGCATAGACTCACTGTATTAAAAAAAAACAGTGAGTCCTGAATAGTTTCAGCAATATTATGTAACCTTTGGTTATGTAGGCATGATGGGCATAAGGGAATTTTACAGAAAAGAGAAGAAGGTAATGATTTACACATCAAAGAATAGATGACAGAAGAGAAGATCTGCATCAGGTAAAAAAAGGATTTGCTAAGTCATGTCTGACTCTGTGACCCCATTTGGAATTTTCTTGGCAGAGATACTAAAATGGTTTGCTATTTCCTTCTCCAGATCATATTATAGATAAGGAACTGAGGCAAACAGGGTTCAGTGACTTGCCCAGGCTGAGGTCAAATTTGAACTCAGGTCTTCCTGACTTCAGGTCTGGGGCTTTATCCACTGTATTAGCTAACCCTGGATACTAGTTGGTAAATACCATATAGATGAAATTTATACAATAACTATTAAACAAGAGAGTTGTGGCTGGATTCTGCAGACCCTACTATTCAGCTTAACAAAATGGTGGTAAGAAAGTTAAGCCAGAAATTCTCTTATCATACAATTGAGTTGACGCTTAAATCACCATGCCTAGAGAAAGAAATTCAAGGTGGCATGTATCAGGATAAACATTAGGTTATAACCACAATAACATGGTACTTTAAGGTTTGCAAAACCCTTAACAAATATTATTTTTAATTTATTTTCTCCATAACTCTGAGAGATAGGTGTTATTCTTATCCTTATTTTACAGATGAGGAAACTGAGGCAGGCTGAGGTTAAATAATGTGTCCAGGGTTACATATTTAGTATCTAAGGACAAACAAATTTGAACTCAGTTCTTCTTGACTCTGGTTCAACATTCCATCCACTGTGCCACCTACTTGCCAATGTTGTACTTTATACTTACATGGTACATTAGGGTTAGAGGTTTGTATGTGTAATCATCATTCCCATTTTGCTGATGAAGGAAAGGAGGTGCACAGATTAAAAGTCACCTGCCCAAAGTCGCAGAGATTGTTATGTCCATAGCTTGGATCCAAACCCAAATTTCTTGATTGCTAATTCGCAGCTTGTTACAGCCACACTGCACTCCTGAACAATCCCCAAATACTTTGGCTACCCAGAGCTTTTATTAATGCTTGTCCTCTCTAGCACTCCACATAATCTTAGTCTTTCTTTTTCCATTGGATGATTAAATTTTATCCCTTTTCTTGTTGGACAGAAATCTAGTCAACTAGTACCCATTGAGCTATTTGTTACTAATGTTGATTCTTTCCAAATTGATGTTTTAAAATAGAAATATTGTATGCCAAATAAATGAATCTCTAATGGAGGAATTTCTGTAGCATGTCAAAAATGTGAGGTAAATGCTTTTCAGTCATGTGAGCTTCTCTGGTGCCCTGCAAATCACACCACACTGATATGACTTACTCTGGGTATTCACTCTTAAAACAAACCTGTTCTTCAAGTAAATGCTTCCAGTGTCATATAGTGACTCTTTCCTACCTCAAATAAAATATTTCTTTTTATCTGTATTGACATGAAGAATAGATAGTTATAAATGCCTTAAAATAATTATGTAGTCATTGTCTCTCCTCCAATCTATTCTACAAACATTAAGCGCTTATTATGTGCAAGTCACACTGCATAAGTGACTGGGCATGAAAAGATGAAAAAAAATGACAGCATCTCTGCACTCAAAGAACTTACAGTCTAATATAGAGTTTCATAACCTGATGTCCATATTACATTATTTTGATAATTATGTTTCCATATAAATTGGTTTCCTTTGTAATCCTTCATATTTTATTTTATATATTTAAAAACATTATTTTGAGAAGGAATCCAAGGGCTTCACCATATTGCCAAAGAGGCCAGACCTTTGACTGTAATAGAAAGAGATGGAGTAGGGAGGTGGATGGATGTGGCTAGTATGCAAATAATTTTAATACCAAGTACAATGTGATGGGGACAAAGGAAAGCTTTGGACAAATGGTTCTAGCGATGTTTGAAGATGGAGAGACTGTTTCAGCTGGTGGATTCAGGGAATTTTTCATAGATGAGATAGCACCAGAGATGGGCCTTGAAGGAAGAAAAAAAAAAGACTTCAGCAGGTAGAGATGAAGGTGTGAGTTACAAGCATGAGTATGAACTTTGACAAATAAATATCTGGAGAAGGGAGAGGGATGAGATTGAAGAATAGCTTGTAGACTAGTTTGTCTGGCATATAAACTGCATGAAGGGAGAACAGTGTGAAATAAACCTGGAAAAGGAGGTTAGAGGTGGATAGTGGAGGGCCTTTAAGGGACAGGCTAGATATTTTGTATTTCACGCTACCAGAAATGGGGAAGCACTGAATATGTTTGAGGAGGGAAGAGACATGATTTGTACAATGCCTTAGGAAGATTGATTTGATAAGATGGATTGGAAAGGAAAAACAGTTGTATAATCAGGGAAATCAGTTACCAGGATATAAGAATAATCCATGTAGTGTTAATGAGGAAGATGGTGAGGTAATGACAGTGAGATGTATTGCAGAAATAGAATTGACTGGGTTAAGCAATTGATTGGATGAGGAGTGTGAGGAAGAGGAAAGAGTCAAAGGTGACTTTGAGGTTTTAAACCTGAGTGGCTGGGAGCCTCTTGGTGCTGTCAACAGAAGAAGAAAAGCTAGCATAAAGATCAAGGTTAAGGGGAAGATGATGAACATCTCCTTTTCTGGCTAATTAATTCTGAAACTTTTAACCTGCTCTTGCACTGTTATTCTCCCACTAGGTTCCCTCTCAGTCCTGTCTGCTTCTAGACTTTGCCTATCACAGAATTTATAGTGTTACAGAATTTCAGAGGTAGAAGGAATTTTCATGGCCATGTAGTCCAATCCATACCACACAGAAAAATCCCCATTATAGCCAACCTAAAGGTGATTATCCTCCTATTGCTTGAAGACCTTTAATAGAGCTAGAATTATTAGGAAGATTTTCCTGAAATAAAAGCTAAATTTGCCTCTTCTCAGAGTGCCAGGCCTGGAGTCAGGAAGACTCATCTTCCTGAGTTGAAATCTGACCTCAGACACTTATAGGTGTGTGACCCTGGGCAAGTCATTTAACCTTCTTTGCCTCAGTTTCCTCATAAGCTAGAGAAGGAAATGAAAAACCACTCTTGTATCTTTGCCAAGAAAATCCCAAATGGGATCACAAGGAGTCCCCTTTCCTATCCACCAAAAAATAAATGCTTTATATTTAGGGACATGAGTAAAAAATTAAACCATCCCTTCCTTAAAGGAGACTACATTCTAATTTTTATCTATTGCTCTTAGTTTTGTCTTCTGGAGCCTTTCTTCCACAAGTTACTTGAACGCAGTTATCATGACTACCAATTCTTTTCTTCTCCAGATTAAACATCCCTAGTTCCTTCAGCCAATCCTCATATTGTGGCCTTCTATCTTTCCCAAACTCCCAACACAATCTCTGTTCTCTATACTTTTTCATTGTCTTCCAGTTTTTCCTCCTCCATATCATAGAATTCCTCTCTTTTTTCAAGAAACAATTCAAATATCATTCCTAAGAAAAGTTTTTCCAGATCCCCTTAATCACTAATGCCCTCCCTATCAAACCTTCTTGCATTTAACTATTTTGCACTGATTTTTATTTATTCTCTTTATAGTAATTCTGTATATGACATTTTTTTTCTTTCTTCTTGGCCTCTCCCTCTGATTGGATGGCTCCTCCCAGAACCTCCATTTAGAGAGGGCACCAAGGTCAGTCATGTCTCATGCCTCTGCAGGCTCTATTCCAGACTTTCTCTGTCACATGTTCCCCCCACTTTTCTTATCACCTTTTATTCTGAATTGTCTTCCTCCATTAAAATGTAAACTCTTTGAGGACTGGGGCCTCTTTTTTACTTGTATTTCTCTTTCTAGCACTTAGCACAATGCCTTAGCTAGTAAGCACCTAATTAATGCTTGTTGTTATTATTGGTGCTGTTAGGATTATTTTATTCTATGTCTTTGTATCCCAGTGCCTGGCACATAGAAGATGCTCAATAAATGCTTGTTGCTACCTCTTTTGACTGATTGGTGGACTTGGGGCCCTTTGCCATTCTAGTGGCCCTCGCTCTAAAATGGGCAGATTGCTTTAATGTCTCAGGCCACAATCTAATAAAACAACTCTCGAGTCAAATCTTTAATTGAATATATTGACTTTTGGTATTAAATCAATTTAAGGTTGAGCGAAATCATTATTTTCTATTACATTAATGACCAATTATTAGGATTGTGGTTTTTTTCCCCTTTGTTTCCTCATTCAGATACCAACCCTTGCAGGTCAGTCAGGACATTGCTGATAGATGAGATTGCCCAAACCCTCCTGGTATATGCTCTGTGATATTGGGTGAAACCCCACCCAACTGGAAAAGAATCTAATTTAGGTGAAGTCTTGCAGTTAGGAAGTAAGGCTATGTATGCCCTTTCAGACCCTCCAAAATAATTTAGGGTGACTCAGTTTAGGAAGGAGAAAATTAACCAGAGCAGTCCTGGTAGAGATGGATTCCTTTGTCTAGATTGCTATAGGCAGTTGAGTCTCATAATCCAGTTAATTTCTCAGCAGGAAATGAAAACTTTTAGTCCACCTCCTCTTTAACATGTCCACACACTCATTAATTGTTCACCAATCAGTGTTGATTTTCATTTTTCAGGGACTCTTCCTTTTCCAAAGATATTTAAATATTCAGGGATCTCCAGGGTTTTGACTGAGAGAGATCACTGACCATCAATTTATTTTGATTATTGATTATATGCTAGCCTAATTAATAAATTGATGATTAATCACCCAGAAATTCTGTCTTTTGGACGGGGTTCAGAAAAGCCTATAAGGACAAGAAAATAGCATCTTAAATTATGTAATCTATGTGACTTTTCAATGGCCTAAAAAGGATATTGTTGTGAAATACATAGCAACACACAACAATTTCTTATGTTTATATAACCCTTCCTACTTTTCAAAGTAACTCTCACCAGTTTGTTGCTTTCATACAACTGTTTGTACACTATTAATCAGTGGTACCTGATAATATCCCAGATAATTTCTGAAAGTTTGTTTCCCTTAGCTATTGCCATATATTCTAAAATACAATTAAAATTATGATAATGGCTTTAGAGCTGGAGGAATGTATCAGGCCATCTAGAAAAATCATCTCATTTTACAGTTGAGGAAATAGTCAATAGGTAAACAAGTATTTTAAGTTAATTACTATATGCTAAACACTGGCATAATGTTATGCAAATGTGTTTGCATATAAGCAAACAACTATGTATAAAATGACACATCCACAGTATAAATTGAAGATAATCTCAGAAGGAAGATATTAAGATTAAGGTTTGGGAAAGGTTTCTTTCAGAAGGCGAGATTTTAGCTGAGATTTAAAGGAAGCCAGGGAAGTCAAGAGGCAGAAATGAGGATGGCCTTCAGGTATGGAGGACAGACAGTGAAGGCATGGGGGTGTCATATACAAGGAACAACAAAAAGGACAGTGTCACTAGATCACAGGCTATGTGGAGGGGAGAAAGTTTAAAGAACAGTGAAAGGTAGAAAGTAGACAGGTTATGAAGGACTTTAAAAGCCAACAAAGGATTTTCTGTTCGTTTCTGAAGGGAATAGGGATGGTGACATGGTTACACCTGCACTTTAGAACGATCATTTTGAGAGTCCCTTGGACAGCAAGGAAGTCAAATCAGTCAATATTTAAAGAAATTAATTCAAGCAATTCACTGGAAAGTCAAACTCTGAAGCTGAAGTTTAAATACTTTGGCCATAAAATGAGAAGACAGGACTCATTAGAAAAGACTCTAATGTTGGGAAAGGTTCAAGGTAAAAGGAAAAGGAGATGGCAGAGGATGAAATGGATAGATAGCGTCATGGAAACAACAAAAATGAATTTGAACAGACTTCAAGAGATAGGGGAGAATAGAATTACCTGGTGTGCTATGGTCTATGGGGTCACGAAGAATTGGATACAATTAAATGATTGAAGAATAGCAAAAAATGGAGGATAGAGTGGAGGAAGGAGAAACTTGTGGCGTGGAGACCAATCAGCAGGCTTTTGTAGTATTCCAGGTGTGAGACAATGAGAGCCTGTACTAGGGAGGTAGCCATATCAGAGGAAAGAAGGGAACATACTAGAAATGTTATGAAAGTAGAATTGACAGGACTTGGATATGTAGATAGTAGATATGGGGTAGAATGAGAGAGTGAGGATGACCCCTGTGTTGTGAGCCTGGTAGGATGGTGGCACCCTTCACGGTACTAGGGAAGTTGAGAAGAGATGACATTTTGGGGAGAAAGACAATAACTTTGGTTTTGGACATATTGAGTTTGGATGTCTATAAAACATCCAGTTCAAGATGTCTAATAGGCAGTTGGAGATGCAAAGAAACTGGGAGAGAGGTTAGGGTTGGATAAGTAGATGTCTTCACCAGCGAAGAGGAAGAAGTGTTTTGCTTACTATCACGTTAACACTAAGTAGCAAAAGCCTATGGACTCTCAATCCAGCATTTTTCCCACCATAGCTGTCTCCAAACACAACCATATGCACATGTATATATACAGTTATAATAATATACTTCTATAGCACTTGAGATTTAAAAAGCACTTTAGTGACAAGAGATTCATGGAATAGGTAATACAAATATCCTTATCACTAGATGAGGGCCCTGATGCTCACAGAGAGGAAATAACTTCACAACACACATGCTGTAGAACTAGAAGAAATTAATAGATTATACATTATGCTGCCAAGTGATACGATGTGTAGAGAACTAAACTGGAAGTTAGGAATACTTGAGTTTGAAGCCTGTGTCACTTAACCTTTCTCAATCTCAGTTTTTTCATCTGTAAAATGGAGATAATAATAGCTACCACCTCTGACGGCTGTTATGAGGATCAAATGAAATAATATATGTAAAGTGCTTTGTAAACTCTGAAGTACTCTATAACTGCTAGATATTATTATTATGATTCCTTCATTTAATGGATCAGAAACTGAGGCTTAGCGAGATGAAAGAGATGCCTTCCGCAAGGTAATGGAGTCAGTAGGCAGTAGAATGGAGATTCAAATTTGACCTGATTCTAAACCTGATGTTCTTTTCACTACATGAAGCTGCTCATACCCCATATAGGGTCACGTAGCTTGTAAGGGCCTTGGCCAGGGTTTTCTTATTTTGCATCCATTGTTCTTTCAAGTATTCCCCAGTAGCCTAAACAGTTGTATAAAAGTAACCCGGGGGAAATTTTCCACATGGCAAATCACATGCATTCCTTTGAACTCTTAATTTTGAATCATTTGAGTTGGTGGGTTGCCAGAGAAACACTCTAGATTTTGAAAATGAAAACCTTTTAAATCTGCGATGCTCCCATAATTGAAAACAATTAACTGCTAACAAAAGCAATAATAGTTCAGAATTTATTAAGTGCCTACTATGGGCCAAGCACTGTGCTAGACACTAGGATTACAAATTCAAAGAATGAGACAATTCCTGTCCTAAAGGAGTGCACATTCCATTAAGAGTAGTAGTCATTGACCTTTTTTTGTGTGATGAATTCCTTTTGTTGTCTAGTGAACCCCATGGATTCTTTCTCACCATAACATTTTAAATGCATAAAATAACATAATATGATTATAAGGGAAACCAGTTATACTGCTATGGTTACTAATGATACCTAGGATTTATATACTGTTTCAAAGTTCACAAAACAATTTAAAAATATTTAATCCTCATGACCTACCCCAGGAAGTAGATGCTATTATTATTCCCATTTTACACAAAACTGAGGCATGGAGGTTAAGTGACTTGCCTAGGATCACACAACTAGTAAGTGCCTAATGCTGTATTTGAACTCAGGACTTCTTTACTTCAAATCAAATGCTCTATCCATAGTGCCACCTGTATCTAAATATAGTTATCAGAATTAAAAAAAAAAAACAAATTCATGGACCCCAGCTTAAGAGCCCCCAGTTGGAGGAGACATGTTATATATTTAAGAATACGCAAAATACATGCTAAGTAAATAAAAGTTAATTTCTGGAGGTACTTAACAAATGCTCATTAAGCTTTGTAATCTGTAAAATGAAGGCACTGGATTAGATAGCCCCTTAGAAGTCCCTGTCGACTTTGGTTTCATGATACTATAAAATAGACAACACACACACACACACGCACGCATGCACGCACAGAGCCTCTAGCATCTCCTAGGCCCGAAAATTGCTTTGCTTGGCTATATCAAAGTTGGTCCGTGTGACCCTGAATGGAACTCACTGAATAAAGGTTTCCAAACAAGTCAGCTTCACTTCACCACATAGAGAAATATCAGAAAGGAAGGAGATACAGCTCCATCACTGAGCTCACCTCACCTCACCTGACCTGGCCTGGATTAACAATTAATTCTTCCTGGGCCATTGAACTTTAGACAGAAAGAGTAACCTGAAGCATCACTTCTGACACAGGAACAAACAAAAGTTCTTTTCTTATGAGTCCATGTCTCCTTCTCTCTCCTGAGGAAGGTTAGTGAAGAAAAAAAAAAGGGTACAGCTACTGTCTGTGACCCAGTAATGGGCTACATTTCCTCAGTGTTCCTGTTTAGCTCCTGGAGAATTCCAAGGGGGCAAGTTAAGTCTGGCCTTGGAAGTCAAGAGTTCCCATTACTGACACTGTATTTACTGAGACTCATTTTACAAGGAGCAGAAACAAGGCTAGCCTGGCCATAAGAGTCATAGTCTCTCTGTTTCTGTCTCTCTCTCTTTGTCACCGTCTCTCTCTCTCTCTCTCTCTCTCTCTCTCTCTCTCAGGTCCCTTCCAGGTCTAAATCTCTAATCCTATAATGTATGTAAAGTATAGGCATATATATATATATATATATATATATATATATATCTCAACTATTATCATTAGAGAACTAAGAACAAAAAAGCATAGATAACACACAATATCAATATTACATCAGAGAGGTGGGGAGCAAGGTGCTTGGTGAAGTCTCAGGAGAAAGTCATCGATTTGATCCTTGATGGAGAGCAGTGCCTCAGGAAGATGAAGCCTGCATTTCATTAGCATTGCCCTGCACTTTAAGAATGACCATTAAACAGACAGCTTCAGCCTGGGCTGGAACATCCAGACTTGTTTGCTTTAGCAAATGATTTTAATTAGCTGTCTGGGACAAATGCCATTATCTTTGACGGTTCAATATTAACCTGTTCTCCTGAGCTTATATTTTTTAAAGTCCTAATTCCTTCCTCATTTAATCATCAAGGAGTGGAGAAAGCCACACTAAAGGCCCTGGGTGTAAATATTGTCCTATGACAAGCTCCTGGGACTGCCTTTTTCTTTTCAAACTATATAGTGGTATAGGTGGCATGGTATTCTTTTCTGGAACATGGCTCCTCCAACTTAATTGTGTCCCAGGCTCCAAGTTGGTGATCTATGAACTGCATGACAATGGTAGCTAACATTCATAAAATATTTTGTGTACATTGGACAGGTAGACAGATAGATAAACATAATGTACAGTGCATTGTACTAAGTGCTTGGGCTACATGTACAAGAAAGCAAGGCAATCCTTGCCTTCAGTGAGCTTATGATCTAATGGAGGAAGACAACATGTAAAGGGGAGCTGGAAAGAAGATGGAGAACAGTTTGTACCACATTGATATCATGTGGAAACCTCTGGGAAGGGATATGGAGGTTGTGGACAAGATAGTACATTTGAGACAGAAAGTCCCATTGTAACCAGGCATTATTATTTTTAAAAATTTATGTCCTTTTTATTAATATCTTTTGATTTTATATTATATTCATTTCCAGATATATCCTTCCCCCTCTCTTACTAAGGGAACCATCTCTTGTAATGTAAATATAAACAAGGAAGAGAAAAAAACAAATGGTTGAATACAAATTAACCCATCAACTGAGTCTGAGAGTACATACAGTATTCCACACCCATAGCCAGTCACCTCTGAAATGAAGAGAGAGAAATTTTTTTTTAACTCTCATCCAGGGTCAAGTTTGGTCATTACAATTACCCAGCATTTATTTTTGTTGTTATTTCCATTTATAAAGTTGTTGTCATTCTGTATATTGTTTTCCTGCTTCTATTTATTTTCTCTGAATCTTTATATTCATAATAATATCCAATTAGTTTCATGTAATTTATTTAGCTATCTCCCACCTGATGAACAACTATTTTGTTTCTAATTCTTCACTACCACAAAAAATTGCTGCCATGACTATTTTGTCTTTGACCTCCCTGAGGTACACACCAAGGTGTAGGATCTCTGGATCAAAAGGTATGAATAGATTCCCTTACAAAATGGTCACAATGATCTTACAAGGTGGACATATAGATATACTATGGTCCTCATGTAAATTCAGATTTGGAAACTGAGCAGCAAAGAAGCAAAGTGATTTGCCCATGACTCCACAAAGCAAGTTAGTATTAGAGCCAGAATTTGAGAGTACCTCTTAGTGCTAGGCAACTGCCTGCCTGCCTCCAAATATAGGACTCTGCTATGAAAAGCTGCCACAAAGATGGCATGGCCCTCTTTATTTTGTCTATTGACAACAGGATGAGCCAAATGCAGTCTCTTAAAATTATTACTGCTGTAAAGTCTCTGTTTACCTGCGAGACGTGAATGGTTTTGAGTGGAGAGGTATTTAAGTACACAAGTTCAGTAAATTGTCTGTCCTATCCTCAGCTCCCAGATGACTAATTATGCATGATTTTGCAGGTAATCAATTACACCATGGACTAATACAAATCCTTTGACGCTGCTGTGGTGTGCTGTGCAAACACTGTACAAAGCCAGGGCCAAAGCTTCAGAAGGTTTCTCCACATTGAACAAATGGACTGAATAAAATGTTTGCGACGTTGGCAGAAGTGTTATGTTCTTGAGACTAATGCCATATGCCAGGTAGCAGTTTGGGAAGCTTTTTCTTTCTTTTTGGATGAGTTCCAGGACTGTCGAATGGGTATTTATAATTAGAGTGTCATCTCAGCCTTAATTATAGCAATGCAGCCCAGTGCTGACATTCCTGTTTCTGACAACCCTGTCTGCCCCCTAGTTACATCATTTCCCCAAAACATTTATTTAGCCTATATAAATCTATGTTTACCATGAGTTTTATGGTTATTAAATCAGAGGAAATGAAACATTACTTTGAGTTGTAGAACAGGAAAGGATCCTAGAAATTATGTGCTCCAACTCCCTCATGTGACAGAGCAGGAAATTGAGGCAGAGAGAAAAAAGTGACTTGCCAAAGTCATGCAACCAGTTATCTGGATGAAGGGAACTAGAACTCAATTTTCTTCTTATTCTTGTGCTTCCTAAAGATAATTCACATTTATAAAAAAAAAAAAACCGCGAGTACCTTTGACTTTATGCTGAAAATCTCAGTTTTGGAAATCATTCCACCTGGATCATAATCCATCTATGAAAGTACAGTCATGGGCAAGTACTTGGGACAAAGTAACAACTTTGTTGGCTTATGCAATAAACCTTAGAAATTTTCCATCTTAAAAAAATCAACCTTAAAATACAATGTTCTTTTTGCTGAATAACTTGTTTTATACAATTTGTCATTGAGTTTGTAAGGTTTTAACAGATATTCTTTAATTCTTCATCATGAAAACACATCATATTGGGTAATAAATATACCTTTTACAAACCTGTGACCCACCTCTAAAATATGCTGGTAGTGTGACCTTGAGCAAGCCATTTAATATCACACTGTTCTCAACAACTTTCTAAGACTAAAACTTATAAAGAAGATGCTGACCTACATTTATAGCAGGTCTTTTCTCCTCTGGGAGTTCCCCATAGTAATGAAATCTCAGGCCTAGTCTCTATACCTATTCTCTTGACAAATGGTGCGTTAAAAAAATCTTGCCTTGATTATAGAACATAGGTTTTAATGGGGTTTAAATTATATGAATCCCCAGGACTTTGAAGCATATCTGCTTCTCAGCATATCAATTTATTTTTCAGAGTTCATCGTTTTCTCAGTGGGGACCAGACCTCCAGGCCAAATGATTCCCCCCAAGTTTTTATAGATATTTTATAGTTTGATAAATAATAATTCCTAGTATTTATATATAGCATGTTAAGGTTTTGGAAGTACTTAACATATGTCATCTTATTGGATGCTCACAACAACTCTGTGAGATAAATACTATCACCTCTATTTTACCTATGAAGAAACTCGTGCTGAGATAGTCACATAGCTCAGTAAGTAACACAGTCAGGATTTGAGCTACAGTTCAGTCCAAACTTCCCTACTCTCTGTCCGGTTCTCTGTCCGTTGCATCACTGAGCTTTGTTGTATGTCCAGACATTACAGGCTCACCTGGACTTATTAAAACAGTTTTTCTGAAGTGCTGAATGAAAAAAAATTATTTTCTCTAGCAAAAAATGACCTTTTTCCCCCAGTCTTCAGTACTCCAGTATTTGTAATGTCTTTCCTATGAGAAACATTTTTTTTTAGTATTCTTTGTGATATTCTTCCAACTTCAAGAAGCTTGTACCACATTGTAGGGGAAGCAGTAATATTCCACCCCTCCCCCAGTTTCTAGTTTTCTCTGAGAGCCTTTACTTGTTTTCTGAGGATTAATTAGTATCTTTTATTGCGATAGGTTGTGAATTCTTGTTTTTTTTTTTTACATTTCTAAACACAATTTTCTTTTTGCTTTAGTGTTAACTGATGCTGTTTCATTGTAGGTTAGAAAGGTCCTTGAAATGTTTGACCTCTGCACACCAATAGATGTTGCTCTTTCTCCGATATTCACTGAAGTAAACTGTTTAAGAGCTTCAACTTTTGCACATTTCCTTGGAGTGGTAGCCATTCTTAAAATCCATAGAATGAAATTCACAATAAAAGAATGCATTGACATTTGTGTATGCACAAAATTTAACACTCAGCTGATAGAGAGTTAACTAAAGATGGAGAAACCAATTCAAATTGTTTCATGTAGTCAAGATCAGACATTCTTAGTCTAGAAGCAATAGTAACACACATGCATGACCATTGCTGTCAAGAAGTCAAACTATATAAAATTATTGATTGTCTCAAGTCAACAGCATCCTTCAGCATGTAAACCCTACAGAGATACTTGAAGCATACAGATGTTCAGTGAGTTGCCCAAGGTCACACAGTTAGCAAATGTCAGAGACATGATTTGAAATCAAGTCTTCCTGATTCCTAGGCCATCACATTATCTACTAAAGCAATGGTGCCAAACTCAATGGATGTATTGATCTAGAAAACCACAAATTAACATTATCTGTGTTGTATTATATATTATTTATATGTTTGAATATTTCCCTGTTACATTTTAATCTGGTTCAGGCTATAATTTTGTGGGCTAAAAGTTTGACACCAACACCTTTACACTTTATTATACTGCCTCTGTGATTCCAATTTAGTAGTTTAAAAATATCTTCTTGTTGAAGGGGACAAAATGACAAGGAGCAGAACACCTGATTTGAGGGGTAGGAAAGAAAGAATAGAGAGTGGAGATAGCCTGTAATTCTTCAGTCCACTTAGGAAAGTCGACTGAAGCTGACAATATCCTGGCAGGCACTTAATAAAGTTCCTGACACCTTGTTATTTTCCAGGGTTACAGTGTTCTTGTGGTGGTTGTTGTCTTTCCTGAGCTGCTCAGAATCCTTCTAGGAACAGAAGTTTAAGATGATTACATTGACTGGCTAGAATGGCAAAATGTGAGGCTAGCAAAAAACATACACATCATTTTCATTGTCTGAAATTATACACTTACATGGTAGACATTTAAGAAATATTTGCTGCATCTTTTTAATAAACCATCACTTAGTCAGGCTCTTGGTGCTAATGAAATCCTAGGGAAATTCACTAACTCATAGCTTTTTCTTTTTGAAGTAAATGGTATTTTTTCCAATTACATATAAGGATAGTTTTCAACATTCATTTTTAAATAAGATTTTCAGTTTCAAATTTTCTCCCTCCCTCCCTCTCCTCCCTGCTTCCCAAGACAGCAAGCAATCTGATAAAGGTTATACATGTAACATATGGATTAATACCATGCATTAATGTAGTGCATGTTTGACCATGCTCAGGTAACCTCATTTCCCTTATCTGTAATATAATTACTTGGACTAGATACCCTTTGAGGTTTCTTCCACCTCTAAATCTATTTTTCTAAAAATAGGAATCATGATAGCTGACTGTACCTATAATTTCAATGCCATAGGAAACTCCTGGGTAAGGAAACTTCTTCCAATAAAGGTTGACATCTTCTTTGTAATTTATAGTTTTAGAGAATTGCTTAGAGCAGAGGTGTCAAATTTAGTGGGGCTAAGTGTGTCCTGAACCAGATTAAATTTATGTAATTGAGAAATGTTTAGCAAAACAAATAAAAGTGCAATACAACATAGATAATGCTAACTTGTAGTTTTCTAAGTCTCAATATGAATCTTTAAGGATCCATTTCTATTTGGGTTTCGCACCATTGGCCTAGTGCACTGAGAGATTTATTGACTTGCCCAGAGTCACAGTGCCAGTATGTATCAGAGCAAGTCTTGATCCAAAGTCTTCTTGGCTTCCTGGCCAGCTCTCTGTCTATTAGGCCATGTTGCCTCTCTGAATGCAAATGCTATTATTCCCTTTTTACAGAAGAAGAAACAGTAGTAGAAAGATAAAAGGATTGATTAAAAGAATCCTGGATAGATCTGGATTTGAACCCGTTGTGTTCTACTACAGATCTAGCGATCTTTCATGATGTAGTAACATCATTCTAGCAAGAGGATCTGTAAGATTTCTGAGGGGAATCAGTTGCATAGTTGTATAAACAAGAGTATACTGTGATAGACATTGAGATTGGACCCCAAAATGTAAGATAACCAACTGGTTTCTGATTCTTTGGGCAACTTACTCTTCGCTTTTCTCTTAAAAACAAAATGAAACTAGACATTGTATTTATTTTCCATGATAGACTAGATCTAAGTGGAATAGATGTATTATTTTAACTCACCATAGATACCTGGGTTAAAATACCAGATGCTCCAATGTTTACTTTTCTTTCTTACATTATTCTTAGAGACTGTTAGTTTGTGTCCAGTTTTCTTGGTCAAATGTTTTGAAAGTTCCAGCTGACTTCAACTTTAGTATAGAAAAACAGAACTGGAAAAACTGAATATGATTCAATCATTGAAGAAGATACCAATTTTGGGTGTGAATAACAGAGGGAAATCACAGGCTCGTAGCACTGTGACCCTAAGTCTAATGATGGTGAATCTTTGTATATATAGGCAGTTTCTGTAGGAAGAACACAAACAATTTTTGAATAAAATGATAGTGAAGCACATATATAGGATACATTTCTGACTCCTGGTATTTTAAATCCTCCTTACTTTTGTCATAGAGAACTTTACTGTGACTTCCCAAGATATGTTCCCCTCCACAGCCCAATTACTAGGCATCACTTTTCTTGAAGTTGCTTCCTACTCTCTTCATTAGTCTCCCTCTAGAGTGCCTCTACCTTCTGTCTCTGCTCCCCACTGAATGAATTAATAAAACATTAATACCTTGTGTTATTCTAGGCCTTTTGTGACTACATCAACTGAGGTGGCAGAAACCACTTGGTTTCTAGGCCCTGCCCCCCAAAAGACCAAGGTCATCTCTAGTTATTCTGATCTGTCTTGACACTGAATCCAGATGGCTCCAGGAGGAGAGAGTGAGGCTGGTGACTTTGCATAGTCCTGCCTCACTTAAATCTAATTCACTTGCAAGTCATGACATCACCTTCCTGTTGTCATAGTCTTCTCTGAGAATGAACAAACAACAACAACAACAACAAGGCCCTGCCCAATCACATCTTTGTTATCACAGATTAGTTGCAGTACATTAATGCAGCTAAGGGAAGGCTAGTGCAATTTGATTCTGAGTCACTGTTTTCACATGTTTGGTGTTACTGATGACAGTGAGATCTTGCTTTTGGAATGGGGATTTGGAGCCAATTTATTTCCTATGATGCCAACAGATGACACTAGACTAAACCTGACAGCAGCAGTTGCATATCATCATCATCATTATCATCATCATCATCATCATCAATATCATCACTTGCTTCTCTTTATTGGCACTGCCCATACAGGATCATTTTGACTACTGTGCTATAAGTGGAAAAAGTATAGGATTTTGGTCAGAAGATCTAGTCACCTGTCCCAGTTCTGCTGCTTAGTACTTATGTGACTGGGAAATCAACCAACCAACCAATCAATCAACATGCATTTATGGAGAACTTGCTATTTAACAGGCACTGGAGATACAAAGGTAAAAATGAAACATTTAATTCCACCTGGGAGCTTATATTCTATTTGTGGAGACAACATGTATTTAAGTAGATACAAAATATATATGTAGGATATGTGTGGCACCGACCATGCTGGTACTACAGCCATGGCACCAGACATGGTACCTATACTTCCTTTTACTCCCTCTGGAATGGCATACCCTTTGACCTAGCAATACCACGTCTAGGGTTGTATCCCAAAGAGATCATAAAAATAGGAAAAGGACCCACATGTACAAAAATATTTATGGCCGCTCTTTTTGTATTAGTCAAGAATTGGAAATCGAGAGGATGCCCATCCATTAGGAAATGGTCAAATAAGTTGTGGTATATGAATATAATGGAATAATACTATTGTGCTATAAGAAATGATGAACAGGCAGACTTCAGAGAAACCTGGAAAGACTTATATGAACTAATGCTGAGTGAGGGAAGCAGAACCAGGAAAACATTGTACACAGTAATAGCCACACTATGCAAGGACTGATTTGGATAGACTTAGCCCTTCGCAGCAATGCCAGGACCTAAAACAATTCCAAAGAACACATGATGGAAAATGCCAGTCACATTCAGACAAAGAACTATGGAGTCAGAATGCAGACTGAAGCAGATTTTCTTTTTTTTTTGACTTTTATTTATTTTTTCTTTCTCATGATTTTTCTCATTTGTTATAATTCTTCTATGGAACATGACTAATGTGAAATTGTGTTTAATAGGAATGTATATGTAGAGCCCATATTAGATTGCAAGTCCTCTTGGGAAAGGAAGGGGGAGGGAATAGGAGAAAATTTAAAACTTATGGAAGTGATTGTTGAAAACTAAAAATAAATAATTTAATTTGATAAAAAAATAAAAAATCATAATTTCTTATCTTCAACCCCCTGAAAACAAATTATATGTAAATGAGTTGTTACACAAATATGCATTATAGACGTCCCGGCTTTCAGTCAGTACTTGAGTCTTTGAGGGGCATACTTTCACTTAGGTCTTCTCAAGCTATGTCCTTAAATATTTGTATCTAAGAGGCTGAGTTACTCAAATATTTTTATCTGTGTTCCTCATGCAAGTGTTTTTTTTCTCCCCCTTTTGCCAAATAAAATGTCCACACACAAGGAAAAGTACCATATACAAAATGATTATAAGGTAATCATGTGTGTGTGTGTGTGTGTGTGTGTGTGTGTGTGTGTGTGTGTGTGTAAAGGAAAGTTTCATGTAGCAAGAGACACAGGAAGAATTTTGAGGGAAACCAGGGATTCCAAGGAGGAGAATATGACATAAGAGGTATGTTTCAAGCACTGGGGACAACCAGTCTAAAGCTGCAGAATTAGGAAATAAAGCATCATGTGTAAGGAATAGTAAGAAAGCCCTTGGACAATAGAAGGGGGTAATGTATAATAAGTTTTAAAAGGTAAGTGGAGATGCCAGGTTGTGAAGTACTTTAAAACTAAATAAAGAGCACTCCCCTTCTCTAGGCCTCAATGATCTTCTCTTGTAAAATCAGGCAATTTCACTCAATGATCTCTAAGATTCAAGCTCTACAAATCTTGTATACCACTAATAAAAATATCTGTTCTTTATCTCCATCACTAATTGGTATACATCATGAATCTTCCTGCCTCAGACACCCGTAAAAATCCTGTGGATAGTCCATGTAATTAACTGGTTTCCTATATTGTTGCTCACACAGAAAGAACTATTGAGGGGATTGTCTTTCTGTTGCTTTCAACAATTCTAGGTTTCCAACACCTTATAGAAATCTACTGAAGCTTCAGTTTTCCTTTCCTGGTACTCTCTATTTGCCATGTGAAGAGACTTCCACGAAAAGGGTGAGAGTTTAAAGGGATAATTTAATACAGAGTTTATATAATCAAGAGGAAATATCCAAGCAGAAATTAGAATAGGCAATTATTCTATTCCATTTATTCTCTCCTCCCCGGAATTTTCTAGGGTATTCTGAAAATAATTTCTATTTTTCTTTCCTCTTTTTCTCTCTCTTCTTTTCCCCTCTTTTCATCTTTCACCTAACATCATTTATTCATTCAATAAATATTTATTAAGTGCCTACTGTGCACCAGACACTGTGCTAAGCACTGGAGAAAATCACTTCATGTTTCCTTCTCTGTTCTCATTTCTTCTTTTCTCTTCTTCTCCCTCATCCCTTCCTAATTCATCCTCTATTCATTTCTTCTCCCCCAGTCTTTTTCTCTCCCTCCTTTGTTCCTTCCTCTTCTCACCAATTCTCCTTATCTTTCTTTCCTCTCTTACCATCTCTTCTTTTCTGCTATAGGCAGAGAGAACAATCAGTTAGGAGGCAATTGTAACAATCCAGGAGGAAGTGATAAAAGCCTAGACAAAGGTGGTGTCTCTATCAGTAGACAAGTTAAATGCCAAGTATATGCCAGGCACTGGAGATATAAAGAAAGGCAAAGACAGCTCTTGTCCTCAAGGAGTTCATAGTCTAATGAGAGAGACAACAAGCCCCAGGATGTACAAGCAGGATATATTCAGGGTAAGTGAGAGCTGATCTCAGAGGGAAGGCATTAAGATTAAGGAAGATTGGGAGAAGTTTCTTGTAGAAGATAGGGTTTTAGCTGAGACATGAAAGAAACCAGGGAAACTGGGAGATGGAGATGAGAAGGAAAAGCATTGCAGGCCTAGGGAACAGTCATTGAAAATGCATAGAGTTGGGAGTATTTAAGTCCCAGATATTTGGGAGGTTTATTTCTCAGATAAAATTTAGCATGAAAACATTCAGTCTTCTGACGGATCACATTTCCCAAACTAGTTCCAGGTTTTGATTAATTTTTTTAAATAGCATTACATGAACTGAAGAAAATGCTAACCCACCTCAAGATCTGACTTTTAGAGACCTGTTTCTATAGCTGGAAGTATTCATTTTTCTTTTCAGTAATGGTATCACATAGTAAATACAAATTTAAAGCCATTTGAGAGGAATTTGATATAGTGTATATGCTAATAAATCTAAACAAATGCTGAATCTAATATTCTTGCCTTATTTATGTTACTTTCAGTTTGATTTGTTTTATGAATAATATCGCATTGTTCCATATCCCCAAGTATTTCTTTCCTTTATTTAAATACCTTTACTTATTAGATTTGTTTTAGGCAAACACAATGTAAATCTGCCTAATCAGATGATAATGTGTTCATTTGAATATCATGATAACTTACATAAATGGTTATTGTAGTTGTGAATTCAATTCCAACAATTTAGTAACGTGTACTGAGTTGAAAAGAAGCATGACACTGCTTTTACATCCAGGGGTTGCTGAACTTAACTTTAAATGTGGACTCTGTACAAAGTATTAATATATCCACTTAATATAAATTAATATTTTCTTTAAAAATTTTTCTTTATGACTCTTCATTTTTAGAATGGTATTTTGACATATGCTCTTCAAGTGAAATGTAATATCCCTGAAGGTTAGCAAAAGATTGTTTTGGGAATTTTATGTTTGGAGAATATTAAAGAGGTCAGTGTCCCAGGACTGAAGAGGGCAGAGGTGTAATTTGTAAGAAAACTAAATAGATAGGAGGGGCCAGGTTAAGGAGGCTTTCCAAGTCAAACAGAGTTTTAGTTTGGATTCTGGAAGCAACAGGGAATCATTGAAGTTGACTGAACAGAGGAGTGGAGGGGATCTGCTTGAAAGATATTCCCCAGGCAAAATTCAATAGAATTTGGCAGCTTATGGGATGTGGGAGATGGGAAATGAAAAGAACTAAATACAGCTTTAATATTTTGACCCTAGATGACTGGGAAGGTGGGGGCATCATTAAAAGGAAGAAGGAAATTTGAAGCAGGAGAAGGTTTTGAAGGGAAAATGATTAATTTAGTTTAGGACATGTTGATTTTGAGGGCACTTAGGTGAAAATATTCAGTATACTGAAAATACTGGAATTCAAGAAAAAGATTGGAACTACATGTATACATTGTGACATCCTCTTGCTAGAACATAGTTAAAGTGTGTGTGTGTGTGTGTGTGTGTGTGTGTGTGTGTACGTGTATTGTGGATCCCTTTGACAGTCTAGTGAAGCTTATGGACCTCTTCTCTGAATAAGGTCATTAATGCTTAAAATAAAGTACATAGGATTAAAAGAAAACCAATTAAATTATGTAGAATTTTTTTAAAATTATGGACCCTATGATAAAAATCCTTGTCAGATAAAGAATAATAAGTAACTGAAAACACAAATGAGAAGAGTATAGAGAGAAGAGAAAAAAGGGCTGAAGATAAAGTCTCAGGGGATATACCCAAAGAATAGTAGGAGGACATCAGATCACTGAAGGAGATTAAGAAGGGGTAGTCAGACAAGTAGAAAAACAAGTAAAGCAGTGTCTGGGGAGTCCAGGGAGCAGTGATTATTCAGAAAAGATGATCAGGAGTATCAAATGCCAATGTCAATGTGAAATGCTTAATGTCAAAATTAGGACTGATGGGAAAAATAGATGTTATAATTAAGAAGTCATAAATAATTTTTGAGAGAGAGAGAGTTTTTTGTAGAATGGTTCAGTAGAAAGGTATATTTTAATGAATTGAGGAATAAAAGGCTATTAAGAAAACGTAGGTAGAGAGTGTGGTCTGTTTTATTCTTTCCAGAAATTTGGCATAAAGAGGACAATAGAGAGGAGATAATAATTTGCTTAGATGATAGGGTCAAGAGAAGGTTGATTAGACTGTTGTGATCAAAGACGGGAATTTCAGAGCACAGAATAACAGAATCTCAGGGTGGCCAGGTAGCACAGTGAGTAAGAGCACAGGCCCCAGAGTCGGGATGACCTGGGATTGAATCCGGGCTCAGACACTTAGCACACACCCAGAAACACCTGGCTGGTAACCTTGAGCAAGTTACTTAACCGCAATTGCTTTAAAAAGAAAAAAAAAAAAGAATAACATAATCTCAAAGTGGAAATGTTCCTCAGTATCCATCTAGTCCAATCCATTAGTAAAATGGAATCTCTCACTACACCCTACCTGAGAAGTAATTATACAATCTCTGCTAAAGATATTCAGTAAAGGGGAAACCAGTTCCTTCCAAGACAGCAAATTCTACTTTTGGGTAGTTCTACTTATTAGCAAAATTTTTCTCATATTAAGCTTTAATTTGCCTCATTGCAATTTCAATCAAGCAATAAGCATCGATTAAATGCCTGTTTATGCATCAGGAGTGAACTCAATGCCCTAGATACCCAGGAATACTAATACCAAAGGGAGATCATATCTACTACAGGGAGGTTAACTTTTCATTCTCTTGGTTCTGTCTTCTGGGACTCTTCAAGTACTTGAAGACAGATGTCATAGCCCCCACTGAGTTTTCTCTTTTCCAAGCTAAACATTCTATGTTCTTTCAATTGATCTTCATATGTATGGATTCAAGGTCCTTCATCATTCTTGTTGTCTTCCTCTGGACACTTTAGAATCAGTCCTTTCTGAAATGTGGTACCCAGAATAGAATATAGTACTCCAATGTGGTCTGACTGACCATGTCAGATAGTTACCAAATCTAATGGTTGTTTCTCAATCCTCATTCTCCTTAACCTCTCTGTTATGTTTAATACTGTTGATCACCCTCACCTCCTTGATACACTCTAGGTTTGAGGGACATTATCCTCTTCTGATTGTCTTTCTATCTATCTGTTTGTCTTTCTATCTATCTGACCTCTCCTCTCAGGCTCTATTGCTGGATTCTTTTCCAGACCATGCCCTCTAACTGTAGGTGTCCCTCAGGGTGCTATCTTGAGCCCTCTTCTCCCTCTATGCTACTTCACTTGATGATTTCATCAGCTCCCATGAATTTAATTACCATCTCTTTCTGATGATTCTCAGATTTAGTTCCTCTGCCTTAACTTCTCTGATGACTTCTAGTCTTAATCTTTAACTGCTTTTCAGATGTCTCCGGATGTCCAATAGACATCATAACCTTAACATGTCCAAAACATAATTCATTATCTTTCACCCAGGGTATCCCTGACTCTTGCCTTCCCTTTTGTCCTCTCAGTCCTTCAGGCTCAAAACCTAAAAGTCATCATGGATTCATTACTCTCTCACCCTCTCATTTCCAATCCATTGCCAAAGCCCTTTAATTTCACCTTTGCAACATCTCTTTCATGTGCCCCTGTAGTGTCAATGAAACATTCACAGTGCCAACATTTACTATAAATATGCCTGCATAGTGCTTGATCACAAAATATAGAAGAGAGAAGCAAAACATTTATTCATATATCCAATCCCAGCACCAGGAAACCGAATCCATCATAGCGACATAGAAATTAATGCACCACAATGTAGCAGTGAGCCACACCATCCTTTAGCCTTCTCACAAACTAGCACAAGCCTAGTTGTCACAGCAGGTGGCAAACACCAACATTTACTCACAAATATGCATCCCTTAGATATGTCCTCTCTTCCCACTGTGTCTAGCTGCTGTGATTCCCAGTTTCCTGTAGGTTCTGATCCACCCTTCAGCAAATTCTTCCCACCACAGGCTCCATGTGTTTAGTCTATCAGAGGGCAGAGTATATTTTCAAAACAGGGAAGGTCTTCAAATTACCATTACCATTACAGACCCCTGTCTCTACTCTGCTACCACCCCCACCACCACCCTAGGACAGACTCACATTCCCTCACACCTGGACTATTGTAATAACATGCTGTTGGGTCTGCTTGCCTCAAGTTTGTCCCTACTTCAATCAGTCCTTCATTCAGCCACCAAAGTGGCCAAAGATTTTCCTAAAGCACAGGCGTGACCATGTTACTTTCCTGCCCAATAAACTCAAGTGGCTCCCTATAGTTTCTAGAACCAAATACAAAATGCTCTGTTTGGCATTTATATCTCTCAATCGCCCTCTCCCTTTCTACCTTTCCAGTTTTCTTATACCTTAATCCCGACATACTCTTTGATCCAGTGATACTTGCCTCCTGGCTGTTCCAGGAACATAGCATTCCCTCTCTTGGCACTGGGTGCTTCCTCTTGTTGTCCCTTCTGCCTAAATGTTCTCACTCCTCAACCCTGCCTACTAACTTCCCTGACTTTTATAGGAAAATTTCTCAAACCCTCTTGATTCTAGTGTCTTTCCACTGTTAATAATTTCCTATGTATCATTTATGTACCTTTCTTTGTACGTATTTATTTACATGTTGTCTCTCCCATTAGATTGTAAGGTTCTTGAGAACAGGTACTGTCTTTTGTCTCTTTTTGCTTTCTCGGTGCTTAGCACAGGGCCTGGATCATAGAGGCATTTAATAAATGTTATTTAACTGATTGAGCTCTTTCTTACAGGTCTCTCTGTGGTTTATTCAGAGTTGAAATGTAAGATACAGGAATTAAGGAGGCAGAAGAACTGAAAGGCCAGGGTATCAAGCTTTATCTATTAGCCCAACTCAAATGCTGTCTCCTTCTATGGTCCATTGGAAAAATATCCTGGTCTTGGAGTGTCAGCAGAACTGAATTCCAACCCTACTTATCTCACTTACTAAGTGTATCCTTAACTTCTTGGGACCTCAGTTTTGGGGGGGGGAGGGGTTAGATTAGATGGCCTTTAAATTCCTTCCAGCTTTAAATATGTACTCCTTGTCTGATCTCTCCAGTCATTGTAGAATCTCTACCCCTTTAGACCTTACATAGTAGTCCTTTGCTTATAACCCTCTAATGCACTTATCTCATAATATTGTATATTATGGTGGTCTGTACTTGTGTGATTATTCCCTACTTGACTATAAGCTTCAAAAGGACAAGTACCATATTTTATCTAAACTTTATATCTCCCTCAATGCTTAATATACAGTTGTATTAACTAATAAATGTTGGTGGAATTGAATTGAGTGTGTGTCTATATATAATATATACATGTATATGTGTGTATGTATATATTTAAAATTAATCCAGGAAGGAAACCGGTTCCCCCTAAGGTAATTTAAGGCATGTTTTGTATGTGAGATAGCTTATGGTGAATTCTTCTGAGAGGAACATTTTGAAAACCTAAAGAACACCTGAGTTGGATTTAAGTGGAGTTGAAATGATAAATAATCACTATAGATAACCCTCTCACAGCTGTTTTACTAAAGGAAGCAAGGGAGTGAAGGAGCTTCTTCCTTAATGGTTTCAAAGGAAAGATAAATGACATTTATTTATGACTCTGCTTTTTAAAGTTTTATATGCTTCTCTCACTCGTGTATTGTAGAAACAGATAAAACAATTTAAAGGATTCCAATAAAAGCGTCTGGGCTTTGATTTATCATCACATTCTGCCAGCTTGCTCTCCTGTGTCAAAAACTCCCCAGGGTGGTATAATCAAAAATGGAGAGTGCTTACAGAATTTTATCCTTATCCTTGGGTGAATTGTCTTGGCTTCAGGGTGACTCTCCAGGTGGCCTAGTGATGCTGAGAGAAGCATCCAGGTCATTATTTCAGGATCAAAGCAATGAAAATAAAATTGATTTTGAGATACTCATGCTCATCTCAGTTCCACAGCAATGAAAGTGGAACTCTGTGATGCTAATTAACCCTTCCTTCTCCTTTCCCTCCCCAAAAAGTAATAATAGGAATTGAGTCTTGTATTGTAGTGGGAAGAACATTGAAATTAGAAGACATAGTCCTGGTCCCAGCTCTTGCCTAACTCTGTGTGATCTTGAGCTAGTCCATGAAAGTCCACGAAACTACTAGGTCTCATTTTTCAAATGTAAAACAGGATGATTAGACCTTTGTCTAATGTGGTTTTTAGACCTTTGTCTTTGTGGTTTGTGGTTGTGTACTGGCAAGTGCCATAGTCTTCTTTGAAAACAAAGGACAGACAACAACAACCATGGACAAAGTACAGAGGGTACAAATAGAACAGCAAAATAGACCCTGCTCTCAAGGATCTCATTAATTCTGATGGGGGAGACAACACATACAGAAGATTTCAACTTCAAGTTGGATTTCACATTTAAGGCTACTTCCATTCTGATGCTCTGTGACTCATTTAGGGGATGGCCATGTTTATTTTATAGTTGGTGATGTGATGATTGTTTGTATAAGGTGAAAAAATTTAACTGTTAGACTATAATAGGAACTAATCTTCACCCTTGGAATGTGGGTATCACTGGCCTATCAAAAGCCGCTCCATCTTCTCCCCCCCCCCAAGAGTGACATGCTACCTAGTCATCTCAGTGGGCTCTATCTCCTACAGGGGAATTTCTGGACCTGGAGGAGGATAATAGAGAAGGTAGTATCACATGCCCCCTAACTCATAGTTGTTGCTATTTTTGTCTCTCAGTGGAGAAGTTAGGGATCCATGCTTACACTGCCTTGGGAGGTTTATAACAATAGAAAATCAATAAGATTGTCAAACAGAGAACTCCTGGGACCCCAGCTAGGAACAATTCAAAGCCCCTAACAATTCAAGCAGAAAGTCCCTTTCATCTTTGTCTGTATACCTCGCTGCCGGTATTCCTTCTTCCCCCATTTTCTCTGGCTTCCCCTTCACTGTAATGAAGCTTATAGATTAGAGAATGTTTTATTGATCAAATATTTAGTATAAGCCAGCACTAATGAAAACAGAAAGTATAAATGTAAATTTGAAAAACAAACGAAAAAAAAAACCTTTGAAGTTAATATCTGCCCACACAGGCAGTTAAGAACAGGGGAGAGTGGAAGTGGAGGTGGAGTGGGGAGAGACAGAGCATTCCACCAACTTTTATCAGATCGTCTGGAGAGATAAGTGATAACAAGTGTTCGTCTGCTCTAACTATACTGCTCCTCAAGAGTCCAACAAGGTGATGGTGGTATTAGTAGCAGAGGCTGCCTGTAGCTTTCTATCCATTCTCCATTAATCTTCTCTCTCACCACCTCTCTCGAATTGTCTCCTTGAACTCTTTTGCCCAATCACATTCTGATCTTTCTCAGTCATTCCTTCTGTGAGGTATGATACCACCTCTTACAATAACTTCTGCTCTAGGAGAAGAGAAATAACATCTCTTTAAGGCTCATTTCATTTCTACACCTCTTGGGGACCCACATAGCTAAATGCTAAGGACCTTCTCTTTACCCAGACAATAGGTGTTCAGTGAACCACTCTATCCTTCCCTGGGGTTAGAAAGTTTTCATTCTCTTGCAAATTACCTATGGTACACTTGACATCTGTAATAATACATCAGGGCATCAATATCAAGACAACAGAACAAGGATGAGCAACCCAGTATCTCAGATAACTATCCTAGGTGTTATTCATGGCAACTGTATATCAACAGTATATACAATAACCATAGGAAAGTGTACGTTGCAAGTTACTTAAGTTTCTACATATCTAAATTACATACCAAACATATCACACGACATGTCATAGAAGTGTATGCGTATCCATAGAACACAAATATGAATAAGAGCAATGCAAAAGTAAGGTAATAATAACATCAGTAGGATGTAGTATACAATTACAAAATGTATGGAAACAGCAACTTATGCACAGATAAACAACAAAAGTATGCATAGTCAACAGATTAATATAGCTATGATATATACATAATGCATACATGGTTAATCAAACATAAACAAGAAAATAATAAAACAAGCATATGTGAATCATTTTGTAATTAATAGGTGCATCAATTAACATATGAATTTAAATGCAAAGCATACATTTTATGGGTCACCATTTCTATATGACATCATAGGTAGCTGGTTACCCATAGAAGAGGCCTAACTCTCCTGTGACCTTTTGATATAGCCACCTCTGTACTGGAGATGGTTGATAGTATGAGCTAATCAAAATCCTCCTTTATCAGAATTATAGTCCTGTGATCCTGACCCTGAACTTGTAAAAGGCCCCCTCTGGCTAGCAGTGATAATATACTTAGCAGAGAACATTTTATATACAGATGAATGTTGTCCTTGGGTTCAGCCCCCACCTCCTACTGAACTGGGTCATAGTACACAGTCTTCCTCATTTAAAATGTTTGTTTCTGAACCATTATTTGCATCAACCAGTCTCTGCATAACTGATAGATGGTCTTTTTTATTTAGAGACTGATGAGGTCCATCGGTCTTTGCCTGATCATCAGGGAGTACAACCAACTCAGCTACAGGCAATGAGTGGTTGTGATGAAATGACTGTCTGTAATTCCTTTGCTAGTCTCTGGGACAATTTTGTATATAAACAAGTTGTTTAGTCTTGCCATAACCAGGTGTGGAATAGCTGTCTATGTATCTGGAACTCATGTGTCCCACGAAAACCAAGATTTCATAACAAAACTATAACCTTGATAAAACAACACAAAACTTGGCATCTTGCCATCATTTGATTTTGTCAGCTTTCTTCTGAACTGAAGTTGTTGCTATGTAATAAGCTTTCTTTAGTTCCTTTCTCAGCTGAGAGATTTTGAATATCTTCAGTCTCCATCCTCAGAGATTCTAAAGCATAAGTTGATAGGCAGGCATGGCTCACACCAAATCATTAGCATGTTGGATGTAAAGGTTGTGGCATTATTTATGATACAATTGCACATTATTCATGGTGGAGTTACATGCTTTACTAGGAAAGTGACATGTTAACTCTGCTAAATGTTTTGATCTAGTCTTATTGTTCCTAACATGTCAGTCAATATTCCATTCAGGTTATGAGTCTTGTTGAGGCTAGTAAGATATGATTCTATACTTCTTGATACCAGTCAAAGCTAATGTTTCCCACCAAGAACCACTCCATTCCTTTGTAGTACTTAACTTTAGTACTTAGACTGTAGGGTTCCACATTCTATATAATCAAAAAAAATGCATTATAAAGATGGGTCTTTGTTTTAGTAAGAAATTTGAGGTCATTAAAGGAACTTTGCAGTTTTCCAAAGGCAAACCAATCTGATTTTCTGCTTCTGCTCAATTCTGAGTTAAGCTCATTTTCCATTTGCAGTATTCAAGATATATCTATATTTCTATATTATATAGCATAGAGATACAAATAGAGGGATAGATATTGATGTAGATATATTTGTATATCAATATTTATATATATATATATATATATCAATAAAACAGATAGATATATAGATTTAAAAGAAGACAAACTTTTTACGTTAGATTGTATTGCAAAATTTGGTTATCTATGGCAAAATGCTAATGTTCAGTGGGTTTTATAGACATTCTTCTACTTATTGCAGGCTGCCTCCCCTTTCCTTATGCTTGTGAATTAAGGTGGTATTAATTAATTTCAAAAAATACATAAGTTAAGCCTCCACAACATCTTATACTGATGTCTCATTGTATATGAAGGTGATCCTCAGCTCTTAAAGACTATGACAGACAGCAAAGTATGAGCCCTGGTGTGTTCTGCTAATGCTTCTAATACAGTCTTGACATCAGACAGAATCTTCTTTCTGAGGAGCATTCTAGATAAGTACAGAGAGGCTCATCACCAGTAGGCTGTTCCATTCTTTGGCTATGGCAACCCATGGAACAAAAGAAAATATAAAATGACCCTCAGGCTTGTGTGCTCCTTACTGATTCTGCAGTTATGGTAGCAGAGTGACCAAAAATGGGGAAGAGGATGCTAAGAATTACATTTTTAAATTGACAGCTTTGAATCTACCCATGGAAATCTCAAAATGATATATTTTTACAATGATCAGTATGAGGGGATATATTACTGGGTGAACTGAATCATGCCAATCTTGACACTGTTGCTATAAATGAAATTAGAAGGAACTTGCAGCTAAAAGGAAGGGTGGCAATTCATGTAAAAGGTGACTCTGAACAAACTTTGGAGCTATAGAACCCACAAAATGACACAGAGAAGCTAACCTCCTGCTGAAGACAGCCTGGCAGGCCAGCAGGAAGGAAGTGGCCAGTGCTCAGCTCTGGGAGCTGAACCCAGCCCTGTGTGAGCCAGAGGTTTTAACCTCAGGGTAGCCTGACCAACAGCTGGCTGGAGGGACTTGAGATCACCAGTAGCTGTGGCGGTTTGCAGAATTATCAACACATAGATGCTAAGGACAAAGTGAGAGGTCAGTGCAGTGTGGATCCAGTAGTTTGGGAGAGCAGTCCAGCCTTTATCCCCTGGAGGGAGCAGCCACTGAGGGCTGGCAGCTGTGCAGCTGCTGCTGCCACATGGCAGCTTCAGCTCCTGGCTTGCAGATTGTAGGGGGACCAAGCCACCAGTCTGACTGGGTAATCACTCTTGCTTTAACCTGCTTGGATCTGGATTGCAATCAAGGGTAGAGGTCCTGGGGTGTATGACCAGCTTGACAGAGCCAGGGGAGGCTTCAGAGTGGGCACACAACTAATATCTCCAGCAGCTATGAAAACCCCAGCAATTGGGACAAAACTCCCCTGTCTGGTAGCAGAGTCCTACTGTGGCAAAAAGTTCAAAAGTCAAGTAATTGAGTGGCAACATGAGCAAGCAAAGGAAGCAAAGCAAGCAGAGCAATCCAACTTTACATTCCTATTTTGGGGACAAAACAGATCAAAGCATGGACCCGGAGGAAGACAGAGAAGTCAGAACTCCTGCATCAAACACTTCCAAGAAGGAAAAAAAGATGATTACAGGCCATAGAGGAGCTTAAGAAGGATTTTGAAAACCAAATAAGAGAAGTAGAGGAAAGATTGGGAAGAAAAATGAGAATAATGCAAGAAATTATGAAATGAGAGTCAACAATCTGACTGAAGAAAATAACACATTAAAAAACAGACTAACTCAAATGGCAAAAGAGGCTCAAAAAGCCAATGAGGAGAAGAATGCCTTAAAAAGCCAAATTTGCCAGATGGAAAAGAATCTTAAAAGCTCACTAAAGAGAATCATTCCTTCAGAATTAGATTGGAACAAGGAAGCTAGTGAGTTCATGAGAAATCAAGATACTATTAAACAGATCCAAACAAATGAAAAAATAGAAGGCAATGTCAAATATCTCATTGGGAAAACCGCTGACCTGGAAAATAGATCCAGGAGAGAGAATTCAAAATTATTGGACTACTGGAAAACCATGATCAGAAAAAGAACCTAGAAATCATCCTTCAAGAAATTATCAAGGAAAATTGCCCTGAAACCAGAGGGCAAAATAGAGGTTGAAAGAACCCACCAATCACCTCCTAAAAAAGATCCCAAAAAGAAACTCCTAGGAATATTATAGCCAGGTTCTGGAATTCCCAGATCAAGGAGAAAATATTACAAGCAGCCAGGAAGAAACAATTTGAATATTTTGGAAACACAATCAGGATAACCCAGGATCTGGCAGCTTCTACACTGAGGGATCAAAGGGCTTGGAATATGATATTCTGGAGGTTAAAGGAGCTGGGAGTAAACCAAGAATCATCTACCCAGCAAAACTGAGTATCATGTTTCAGGGGAAAATATGGTCATTCAATGGAATAGAGGACTTTCAAGCATTCTTGATGAAAAAAAAAACAGAGTTGAATAGAAAATTTGATATTCAGATACAAGAAGCAAGAGAATCATGAGAAGGCAAACAGGGAAAAGAAATCATAAGGAACTTATCAGAGTTAAACTATTTACATTCCTACATGGAAAAACGATAATTGTAACTTACGAAACTTTTCTCAGTATGAGAATAGTTGAAGGGAATAGAAATGTATATATATATATGTATGTATGTATGTATTTATATATGTATACATACATATATATGTCTATATAGGAGGGTATATGAATACATATGTGTGTGTCTATATATTGTGTACATGTATACATAGATAGAGGGCACAGGACCAATTTAATAGGAAGGGATGATACTTAAAAGGTCAAATTAAGAGGTTAGAGTGGAATGTAATGAGAGGAAATAGGGAGAGACAGAATGGGGTAAACTATCTCCTATAGAAGAGGCAAGGGAAAATGGTTACAATGGAGGGGAAGAACAGGAAGGCAAAAGGGAATGGGTCAACCTTATTCTCATTGAATTTGGCTTAGGAAGGGAATGACATACACACTAAATACAGTATCTCACCCTACAGGAGAGTAGGGGGAAAGGTGATGGGAGGGGGGATGATGGAAAGGAGGGCATTTGGGGGGGGAGGGAAGTTGGAAGCACCTACTTTTGAAAAGGGACAGGATCAAAGTAGAGAATAGAACAAGTGGGAGGTGGGATAGGAGGGAGGAAAATATAGTCAGTCTTTTACAATATATCCACTATGGAAATGTTTTGCATAGCTACACATATACAACCTATATTGAATTGCTTATCTTCCCAGTAAGGGTGGGTGAAAAGAGAGGAAGGGAATGAATCTGGAATTCAAAGTTTTAAAATCAAATGTTTAAATATATATACTATTATTAATATTGTTTTACATGTACCTGTTGAAATAAGATATACAGGCAATGGGGCATAGAGATTCACCATGCCCTACTGGAAACTCAGAGGGGGTATGGGGGAAGATAAGGGAGAGAGCAGATTGGAGGATGGGATATTCAGTGGGATTGCTATTTTGGGGTGGTGGGTAGGGGAAAAATGGGGAGAAAATTTGTAACTCAAAATCTTTCAGAAATGAATGATGTAAACTAGAAGTTAATAAAGCATTTGATAAAGTAAAAAAAAAAATAAAAGAGATGGTGGCTCATAGTTCCCCTTGGTGAGACAAATGGAGGACTTGTCAACCAAAGAAAAAATGAAGCACCATTTCATGGGACATATGGTAATCTCTTAGTGAAATGTTTATGATAAATATTTGCAAAAATCCATAAAATAATTGCAGCTTATGTATCAACATCTGCTGTGCAGAATAAAGAAATAGAGAAATTCCATAATTTGCTCAATAAGACCCTTCACATTCAATCAACATATTCTTGAATATGCAGAGACTTCAGTGAAAATATGGGAACAGGCAAGAATGGCAAGAAATGTATATCAGGAATAAAAGAGGTCAGAACCTTGCAGAGTATCTGGAAACTTCATTATTATTAATATATTCTTTGAGAAAGATTTGAAAGGTGTTGAATTTTGTGAATACTAAATGAAATCCCACCAAAAAATAAAATTGATTATATTTGAATAATCAATCAACAGGTGTTCATTAAGGACTTACTATATCAGGTACTTACTGTATTAGGTGCTGGAGACACAAACATGTATAATGAAAACACTTATTCCACAAGAGTTTATATACAGACAGGAAATAACTTGTTATACATGTGGGAGTCTTTCATTTCTAAATTAACTATCTTTGTATGTCATAGCATTGACTTGTCATAGCAAAGATGAATGTCAGTATAAATCTAAAAGAATAGGAATGAGAAAAAGATAGGACATGCAGTTAAAGCAATTCCATTCTGACCTGTTTAAGTAAGTTCAATGATGTGAAATGTGATATGGACAGAATAAAGGAAATAAACATAGAAAACTTAACTCTTTTTTTGCCTTTTGGGGGGCAATTGAGGTTAAGTAACTTGCCAAACTGCTAGTTTTTTTGCATGGGTGTTAAGTGTCTAAGGCCAGAACCGAACTTGGGTCCTCCCGACTCCAGGGCCTGCGCTTTTACTCACTGCACCACCTAGCTGCCCGAAAACTTAACTTTTTAAACTCTGTTCTATCCTCCATGGGGCCTATGCTGGCCTGATTTAAGAGCCTTACATGACCTACAATGTATAAGCTGACATTGGCCATGCTTGCTTCATACCACATCCTATCTGGCTATACCCTCCAAACTAGAGACCGTGTCAGTACTACCATCATTGCTAGAAAGAAGGCATCATCTATTTTCCAATAGCTCAACTTGCCATCCTTGTGTCTTTCCAAATCAAATACTCTTCTGTAGGAACAACTCCTCTATTTGTGTTATCTTCATGACTAGAATATGAACTCCTTGAGGGTAGGGACTGTCTCATATTTGTATTTGTATACCACTGCTTGGCACAGTACTTGGAACACAGTAAAAGTTTAATAAATGCTTTTTAAGACTTTATTGATTCTACATCCATTATGTTGATCTAAAAACATTTAGTATACTAAATCTTGAAAAGGGATATTTTTATTTATCAGTTATGGCTAACCCTGTAATATTACCCTAAGTCATCTTTTATAGCATCATTGATAGTAAATCTGATAGCCCTTCCATTTTGACTGTTTTTACCTTCTCCTGCCTCCCCCTCCCACCCAAATTTCCTTGTATTTATTTTGTATATATTTTTATATATTATGTGTGTATGCATATGTATAGAATGTAAGCTCCTTGAGGACATTGTTTTTGTTTTTATGCACTCAGTGCCCAGGGATGTGTGGGTATTAATTCAGTTGAGCTGATTGTTAAATTTTCAATGTGAGCATTTACAACTTGAAAGTTGGAAAATAGTACAGATTAGGGCCTGATTTATTTATTTACTTGGCTGATTTTCTAGACTTATAGTTTTGCAGAAAATGTTACTAATACAGATTAAACTTAAAAGTGTGTCATGCATACTTTTTTGGGGGTTGTTTCAGAGTGCTGGTTGTCAAACATTTACTAGCACGCCCCTGCCTGACATATATAGTAGGCGCTTAATATATGTTTGGTGATTGATTAATTCACTCATAAATTGACTAAATATGAATTTTATATACATATATCTCTTTGAAGAACAGGTGGAATGTTTACTACCTATACCCAAAGGTAAAAGAAAAAAAAAAGCTTATTGATTACCTTATGGAAGTATTAGCTTAATCTAAATAAGTAAATCTATCAAAATAGCTTCTATGGATGGGAGAAATCTAAATTCTAAGATGAAGTTCTAAAACAAGTTCATCTTGAGAGAATGAAGTTGAATTGTAACTCACCAAGAGGTCAACACTTAGATGCCAATCTTTAAGGCATAGAAGCTTCTAGATTGTGGTGTTCAGCTCAGGTGTTCAACTAACTCAGACACTATCCAAAATTTGCACTCCTTTTCCTGTTGCCAGGTGAATATAGACCTAAACTGAAAAATGGGAGATGGAGGACTAGGAAGCCAGAGAGAAAAAGAGCACAAGGACATAGTCTGGAGTATATTGCTTAAGAGAGTGAGAAGAAAAAATGAGAAGAGGTGTATCCCAAATTTTCAGTTCCTCCAAGCTACCACATGACTCTGTTTGGCTACAGAGAATTAGATCCTGCTACCTGTGACTTGTTTCTATGTAGATGGAAGAGAATGAAACATGAGAGTATCCTTCACTTCCCCATACTCATCAGTCCACCAACCAAGAAAAGAGGAAAAAATAGAGAAAGAAGAGGTGAACTACTAAAAACTTCATAAAGTCATTGAACTTGAGAGTCAGGAGAGACCTCAGAGATGCTCTAGTATAATCCATAATGGAAAGACCACTGATTCTGAAGTCAGGCAAATTGAGTTTGAACCCCAGTTCTATTGTTTACTGCCTGTGTGACCTTAGACAAATCACTTCCCATCTCTGGGTTTTGTTTCCTTCTTCTTTAAAATGAGGAGGTCAAATCAACTCAACAAGCATTTTTAAGCACCTACTATATACCAGACTCTGTGCTAAGTGCTGGAGATATAGAGAAGAAAAAAAAAGAGAGTAATGGGGGAGACAACATGGAAAAGGTTTCTATGATTATGGAGTCTCAGCAAAACCTATACCTAATAAATATTCTCTCTCTATAATATCCAACAGGTGGTCATCGAGTTTTTAAAGATCTCTTAGGATGCTAAATTTTAATAGCTGAATTTAAATGATGCCAAACCACATGCTTTATTTGCTATCTCTAGTGATGAGTCTCCCGATTGGCTGGCCTTAGGACAAGGCACAGTCTGTCACTAGGACCTTACTAGCTTTTCTAGGTAGATAGGCCAGGTAATAATTAGTCTGAGCATGGTCCAGGTTTTGTCCCAAGGCACTTAATTTTAGAATAATGGTACTTTGCTCATATGCCAGGTAGAAGGAATGGAGCTAGTAATAGTAAGAACAATTAGCTAAAATAGGCTCCCTCAACAACATTGACAAAGATTACACAATGTTAATGAAAATTAGATGAAATAAAGCCAAAAATAGTGTAGTTATAATGTCTAACCTTGCCCATAGCCCAGAAAATGTGAGAATCATAAAATCACTGAATTTTTGAGTTAGAAAAGACCTTAGAGACCATGTAAACCAAAAGGAATTTAGGAAATTTTCTAAAAGGAAAGGAATTTATGCTAGCATATACTTGACAAATGGTTGCTCATCCAGTATTTGCTGAAAGACTTTCAATGAGGGAAGGACCCACTACCTCTTAATGCAACTCCTTTCACTTTTGGACAGCTCTAATTGTTCAGTTTTTCCTGTCATCAAGCCTAAATTTTTCACTTGCCAACTTCTACCTATTGTCCTTAGTTCTGACTTCTGGAGCCAAAGAGAAAAATTCTAATGTCTCTTCTACATGACAGAAATACTTAAAGACAGATTGTTTTTCTCTTTCACAGGCCAAATATTCCTTCAAATGATAATCATATGACATGGCCCCTATATCATACTAATTGTTCCTCTTTGCTTGCTTTCCAGATTATCAATATCCTTCTTAAACTCTGTTTTCCAAAACTAAACATGATGCTCTTGATATGGTCTGATGAAGGCAGAGTATAGTGGGATCCAGTAATGTTAATGGAATTTAACATTTTCCCTGATCAATAGGCCTTAGGTGGAGCCCATTAAAGGAAGCTTGATCAGGGGAGGCTTGCTTTTAGGAAGACTTTCACACCTTTTGTTAATTTCTAATTAGGCACTGAGTCATGAGGGTTGTGATGCCCTCTGGCTCTAAAAAGAGTATATATACTCTTGGGTTAGCATTTTGCTTTGGGGCTCACTCTTTGGAAGTGTTCTTGTGGTTTGATCAGATGAGTCTCTGGATAGGCATTAAGGAGCTCCCTGGCTTTGAAAAACCCAGATGTTGGTGCTTCCCTCTCTGGTAATTATGTATGTATTGTCTTAGTCAGACTTTTGGATTTGTCTGTTGATTGTGCTAATTTCTCAGACAGAAACCCTTTCTGTTGATCTTATTTCTCTGCTTGTATTTTCTCTGAAGTTCAGGGTGCTAACTTTTCCCCTGAACTAGTGAATGTAATTATAAAAGATTATCGACCTCCTTAAACAACTATCTTTCCTAGTGAAACAGATCTAAGAACCTTTGGTAGCAGCCATCCTGGGTATGCTAAGGTGCTTGCTGTTACAGACCCTCACCTCCTTAGATGTAGAAGATATTTCTTTCTTGATGCAACCAAAATTGCATTAGCTTTTTGGTAGGATTCATGTTGAATATAAATCCACTAAAACCCTCAAAACCTTTCAGATAAACTATTGTTTAACTCTGTTTCCTCCATCTTACACTTGTGAAGTTGATTTTCTGACTGTCCTGTTAGATTCAGCCCAAGGCTCTAGCCTGGAAAGATCTTTTCAGGTCATGACTCTGTCACCAAGTGTGATAGCTATCTCTCCCAACTTCACATCACTTTCAAATATGAAGATTATGCCACCTATCCCTTTATCTAAAACAGTGACAAAAATGTTAATCAACAGAAGACCAAGAACTGGAGTATTCTACTGCACATTACTTATTCAATTGACATTGAACCATTAACTACTCCTTGAGTCTGGCCATTCAGCCAGTTATGAAACTAATTATATTACAGTCTAGTCATCATCTCTCACTATCTTTCCACAAGAATAGTAACAGATTCTCCTTAAAGGTGCTTTGCTAAAATTCAGGGGAATTATATCTATAGTGAGCATTCTAAATATGGTGCCTATGAAATTAAAAAAATATATTTTTTTATAATTATATTTTAATATGGGGCAGCTATGCAGTACAGTTGATAAAGTACTAGGCCTGGAGTCAGAAAGACCTGAGTTCAGAACTGGTCTCAGACATTTACTATCTTTGTGACCTTGGACAAGTCACTTAAACCTGTTTGTCTCAGTTTCCTCATCTGTAAAATGAGCTAGAGAAGGAAATGGCAAAAAAAACTCCAGCAGCTTTACCAAGAAAACCCCAAATGGAGTCATAAAGAGTCAGACATGACTGAAACAACTGGAAGACAACAACAAATATTTTAATATATGATTGATAGTGAATTGATTGATAACCCTATTTCAATATTATATTTTATTAATTTAAAATATCAGTCTGAGAAGAGGTTCATCCACAAGTTTCAGCAGATTTCCAGTGGGATTCACATGCACCAAAAGGTGCCCTGATCTATCATTGCCCTCAAGGGTCAATTTAGTAACCCTGTCAAAAAAGGAAGTGAGATTGGCATGATTTAATGCAGTCATGATGAGCTTTTGTAATCACTGCTACTTTTGCTAGATGTTTACTAAACATCTTTTTAATCATTTATTCTAGAAGTTTCCCAAGCTTATTGGCTTATGATTTGCAGATTCTATTCTCTCCCCACCCCCTTCACCCCACTGCCATCTTTTCTTTTTAGTTGGAACATTTTCTCTTTTGTACTCTTATGGTACCTCTCCTGTTTTCCATGATTTTTTTGTTTAATTTGTTTATTTTTAGTTTTCAACATTCATTTCTACAAGATTTTGAGTTACAAATTTTCTCCCTGTCTTTCTCCTACCCCCACCTCAAAATAGCAGTCCTACTGAATACCCCTTCCCCCAATCTGCTCTCTCTTATATCCTCCCCCATCCCTCCTCTGACTTTCTAGTATGGCAAGATGGCTTTCTATACCCCAGTGCCTGTATATCTTATTTCCTAGCTACATGTAAATATATATATTTGATTTTAAAACTTTGATTTCCAGATTCTTTCCCTTCTTCCCTCACCACTCAATAGAGGTTATACATGTGTAGTTATGCAAAACATTTCCATAGTAGATATATTGTGAAAGAATGACTATATTTCCCTCCATCCTATCCCACTCCCCACTTATTCTATTTTCTACTTTGACCCTATCCCTTTTCAAAAGTGTATGCTTCAAACTACCCTCCCCCCACCAATCTGCCCTCCCTTCTATCATCTCCCCTCTTAGCCCTTTCCCCCTACTTTCCTGTAGGGTAAGATACCCAATTTAGTGTGTATGTTATTCCCTCCTTAAGCCAAATTCAATGAGAGTAAGGTTGACCCATTCCCTTTCCCCTTCCTGTTCTTCCTCTCCATTTTAACAGTTTTCTCTTGCCTCTTTTATATGAGATAATTTACCCTATTCTGTCTCTCCCTATCTCTTCTTATTATATTCCTCTCTCACCTCTTAATTTTGTTTTTTTAAATATCATCCCTTCTTATTCAACTGATCCTGTACCCTCTGTCTATGTATACATGTACACATATATACACACTCTCACATATGTATTTATATGCACATATACCCTCCTATAGAAATATGTGTATGTATACACACACATATGTATTCTCTTCTACTATCCTCATACTGAGAAAAGTCTGAGTTATAATTATCATTTTACCATGTAGGAATGTAAATAGTTCAATTTTAATATGTTCCTTATGATTTCTTTTCCTTGCTTACCTTCTTATGATTCTCTTGCTTCTTATATTTGAAAGGCAAATTTTCTATTCAACTTAGGTTTTATAATCAAGAATGCTTGAAAATCCTCTGTTTCAATGAATGACCATATTTTCCCCTGAAACATTATGCTCAATTTTGCTGGGTAGGTGACTCTTAGTTTTAATCCTAGCTCCTTTGATCTCCAGAATATCATATTCTAAGCCCTTCAATTCCTTACTGTAGAAGATGCTAGGTCTTATGTTATCCTGATTGTGTTTCCACAATACTCAAATTGTTTCTTCCTGGCTGCTTGTAATATTTTCTCCTTGACCTGGGAACTCTGGAATGTGGTTATAATATTCCTAGTTTTCTTTTTGGGATCTTTTTCAAGAGGTGATAGGTGAATTCTTTCCATTTCTATTTTGCCCTCTGGTTCTAGAATATCATGGCAATTTTACTTGATAATTTCTTGAAAGATGGTGTCTAGGCTCTTTTTTTGATGATGGCTTTCAGGTAGTCCAACAATTTTTAAATGATCTCTCCTGCATCTATTTTCCGAGTCAGTGGTTTTTTCAATGAGATATTTCACATTGCCTTCTATTTTTTCATTTGTTTGCATCAGTTTTATAGGATCTTGATTTCTCATAAAGTCATTAGCTTCCATTTGCTCCAATCTAATTTTGAAGGAATTATTCTTTTCAGTGAGCTTTTGAGATTCCTTTTCCATCTGGATAATTTTGCTTTTTAAGGCATTTTTCTCCTCATTGGGTTGTTGGACCTCTTTTGCCATTTGAGTTAGTCTATTTTTTAAGGTATTATTTTCTTCAATCAGGTTGTGTACTCTTTTTTCATGATTTTCTTGCATCATTTTCTTTTCTCTTGCCAGTTTTTCCTCTACTTTTCTTACTTAATTTTCAAAATCCTTCTTGAGCTCCTCCATGGCCTCTAACCAGTTCATATTTTTCTTGGAAGCTTTTGATACAGGAGTTTTGACTTTGTTGTCTTCCTCCTCTTACCTGCTTTGATCCTTTTTGTCCCCAAAAAAGGATTCTATGGTCTGATTGTGCTTCCTCTTCCTCCCTTGCTTATATTGCCAGTTAATTACTTGACTTTTGAGCTCTTTGCCACTGTAGAACTCTGCTTCTAGAGAGGAGAGCTTTGTCCCAAATAACTGGGGTTTTCACAAATTTTGTCAGGGGTCTGAGGAGGGTGCCCTCTCTACAGACACCACATTAGCAAACTGGCGTTTCTCACCCCAGGGCCACCACCCAAAAAAGCGACTCAGAGATAAGCAGGTCAAAGCAAGAGTGATTGCCCTTTGAATGGCCACTTGGTCCCCCTATGATCTGTAGGCCAGGAGCTCCTGAGGCAGCCACACAGTAGCCACTGTAGCCACAATACCTCTGCCACCTCTTTCCCCTGGGGCAAGGCTGGACCACACCCTTCCTTTCCAACAGATTTCCCCATTGACCTTTTGCTTTCTTTTTGGTGTTTATGGGTTGAAAAGTCTGGAAACTGCCATACTTGCTGGTGATTCACTCTCCTGAAGTCTGCTCTAGCTGCCACTGCCTCCCTGGGGTCAAAACCAGGTGGTACACATGGAACTATACTCAGCTCCCAGTGCACTGAGTTGAACACTTCCTGTCAGCCTGCCAGGCTGCTTTCAGTGGGAGATTTGTTTCTGTCACTTTGTGAGTTCTGTAGCTCTAAAATTTGTTTAGAGTCATATTTTATAAGTATTTGAGGTGGTTGTGGGGGGAAGTCACAGAATTTCCTGCTTCTACTCTGCCCTCTGGGCTCTGCCCCCGTCCATGATTTTTTGAATATCACTAATAGTAGCTTAACAATTACACTTGCCAATTCTTTAAGTTCCTGAGGAAATAGTTCTTCTGAGCCCAGTTACTTGAATTCTTTATCAAGAATTACTGGTAGCTCTTTATCTCTGTTTAGTTATGTTGAGTATCACATCCTTATGAACAATCTTTGTCCCTGATTTTCCATTGCAAATGATGAAGAAAATAGTAAGAATGACTGGACCTTCTCCCTCTGTTATTACTTATCAATCACCATCCCATCTATCCCTTGTAATGGTTCAACACCCTTGTTTATCCTCCTTTTCTCTTTCATGTAGCAATAATCCCAGAAAAAATCCCAATCCTACTTCCCCATCATGTTATCATTGACTTTAACTTCCTTCAGCAATGCCTCCTAAACCTTAGCACTCTTGACACTTTGTAGGATAGTGTCATGTTCTTATCCCATCTTTTATTACTTGCCTTTCTATTTTCTATTCACATCTTCCAAAAAAAATCCAAGTTGTTTGGCAAATTCCCTATGCAACCACATTAATCTCTTTAGTCAATTTATATCATTTTTCCTCCTTAAAATCCATTTCCTTTGGTGTCTTCAGAATTTCCTTCTTCAAAGTTTCCCCATTGTTCCTGGGTTGACTTCCCTTATACAGTTGTAGTTTATAGGATCATACCTACTTTTTATTTGAATCATTCCCAAATCTAAGAAAAGGTTTAAAAAAATACAACTCTCCTTTTGTTGGAGAATTGAGAAACTAGAGGTTTAGAATATAACATACACTGACAGATGTGGTTGATATGGAGGTTGTTTTTTCTTAACTGATTTTTTTTCTTTCTTTTTAAAAGGGAAAACTTATTGGGTAGGGCAATGTACGATTATTTTGCTGTAAGAACAGAAGTTATCAATATAACAAATAAGCAGAAATAGAATTCCTTCCACTTCTTATTCCCTACTCCAGTCCAGTCCATTCCTGAGCTTCCCAATGCCCCAGTGTCCTAATTCCCTCCAAACAGGATGGAATCCTGAAAACAGTTACTTCCCTGGACTTGGGGCCCAAGACCTGAAGTCTCTCTAAATTTGCTCCTTAAAAGGTTCTTTTCATGCTACTTTGTCTTTTATTTTTTTTAGCACTTGGGCCAGTTGCCAACATTACTAGTTAGGACTCTACAGATAGGACCTCTATCTATTCCATTATTTCAGTCACTGAGATCCCAGGGTCACCTCCACAGTCCCAGAAAATTATTTAATTTGAGTCTCAACAATTGCAGAAATTTCATTTTTATGCCAGTTTTTGCTTTTCCAAAGCAGTTCACACATCTATAAGTGGGATATTAAATAATGATAAGTCTGCTGTCAGGGACTCAGATAACATTCTCTGAGTCCTATCCTTCAGGACAAGGTTAAAGGGACACAGAGTTGGTAAGCTAAAAGTTCTGTCTTTTTCCCATGCTTTTAAAATGAGTTCTAGAATTTTTGCAGGAAAAAAAAGAAGCTGAATACTTCAATGTTGGTTTTTCTCATTTAAAAATAAGTCATGATCTCAGTAGCAAAAATGTTACAGAAACAGATCCATCTGTGTGTGTACATGTATGTTTGCGTCAGCATTGGGAGTGAGGTGGAAACAAGTTCTGTTTCTTCTTTACATTAAGTTAGCAAAAGATTTAATCCATACCTTTGATTAATTTTTAAGTTACCCTGCTATGACTTTTTTTGTTATGTGCCATTTTGTTGGAATTTTGAAATAGTACCTTTGCACAAACCTTTTAGGCTTAGATTTTGTATTTTCATAGAATCACTAGCTAAGCATTTATTTTGAGATGTGATTTTATCACTTTCACAAAAGCAAATTGGAAGAGAGTGGCAGTCTCTCAGATTTTTTGTTGTTTAGTTGTTTCAAACACTTTGTGATGCCATTTGAGGTTTTCTTGTCAAAGATACTGGAGTGGTTTGCCATTGCCTTCTCCAGCTCACTTTATAGATGAGGAACTGAGGCAAACAGGATTAAGGGAGTTGCCCAGGATCACACAGCTAGTAAGTATCTGAGGCCAGATTTGAACTCGGAAAAATGAATCTTTCTGATTCCAAGCCCAATGCCACCTAGCTGCCCCATCTGTCAAATACCAACTGTCAGATTCAAGGCAAAAATTCACTTAGGAGACTCAAATGTGAAAACCTTGCTCAAAGTGGACATACAATAATATTAACAGCTTAAATTTATCTAGTACCTAATAGTTTGCATAGCACTTCTATACATGTTGTTTCATTTGATCCTCAAATAGGTAGGACAAATATTAATATCTCTATGTTACCACTTACTTGAACTACTAAAAAAAGGCTCATAACAGGTTTTTTCATTTTGATTTTCATTTCCCTCTCCTGAGGTCCAGGGAGGGTGGGAGACTAATCTATTCTCCATGGAAATAGCACTTTATCTTTTTCAAGTACACTATAAATCTTGTGTCACTCCTGAGCTCTAAACTCTTCAATGGTTCCCAATGCATCTTGACACTCATAGTAAGAATGTAATAAATACTTGTTGATTGTCTATTGTCGTGTCATTTCCTTGTCAAAAAAGAATTCTTAGACTAAACACATTCATAAGCACTTGTAGATTTGAAACAGCTTCCAAAGTTAAATGAAAATTTTTGTTTAGATAACATGCACCTCCCTTTCTGAGCTGATCATCAGTGAAGAGAAATAAAAGGTGATTTTTCTGTAGGTCATTCTTTTCTTTTGGTTACCCAAAATACCAGACATGAATCCAGGTATGGTTGGTTATATCTTACATCACTCGCTTGTTTGTAATTCCTAGAGACCACTTGGGGCTTTGGTTCTCAGTAATTCTTTTCCATGATTTCGTGCCTTAATTCTCCTTACATTGGGAGGGAGGCAACACTTGCTTTGTGTATTTTTCTCTTACTGTTCCATTTTATATTCCGTGGGTGACTTTCTTCTTTACTTGCGTCCTGGTGCTAAAATGAAAGGCACTTAGCTTATATCTGTCAGCCTGTGTTTGCAGGGGCCATACCCAATACAGGCATAGACACACTTGATCTAAGAGGGTTTTACAGTCAAGCTGAGCAGGAGGCTTGTGTAAAGAAGGCCAAAGTAGTGCCTAAAAGGATAGTCTAAAGGTATGGTGCAGCCTTGAGCCTCCTTAGAAACTAAAACTCTCCGTAGTCTGCCGAATGAATGTTTCACAAAGAGAATCCATAAAAGGCTTTGTGAGTTCCTACTGTGCAGTGTTTGTGTACTGCAGCATCAGGAAGGAGTTGGGTCTTTGCTTGGATTTCCATTATTTGGGGATCAAAGAAAATAACCTAAGTCCTTCCCTGTTTCCCTCATGTGGCTAGTGTCAGGATCAAAAGAGACAACATATGTAAGAAATGCTTTGCATGCCATAAAACATTGTATAAATGCCAGCTGCAGTTATGGGCCAGAGAGGCAGCAGGGAATAATGGACTGGACTTATAATGAGGAAAGGTCTGGGTTTGGATCTGAGCTCTAACATTTTCTACCTGTGGGAACATGGGGAACTCACAATCTCTGTGAATTTCACCTTCACCTTAACCATCTGTAAAAAATACCATCTTCCTGAGAAGCAGCAGGCATAATGCATAAAAAGCTAAATTTAAGAGTCATAAAGATCTGGGTTCACATTCTCCTTCTGACACATCCTGGCCATGTGACCCTGGAGAAGTTGTCTAATCTCCTAGAGCAGCTCTCAGCAAACTTCTAAGACTATAAGGTTCAGAGAAGTGGCCCACCTGCATTTTTGGAGGGTGTTAATTCCCCCCCAAATTTTCTTATACTAATGAAATACTAAATCTAATCTCTAACTCTATTATCCTCCTTGGTGTTGTCAGGAAAGCATTTTACAAACTTTAAGGTCCTAGGTAAATATTTATTATCCCTATTAATAAGAAACAATGAAGGATCATTGTCATTGGAGGCATTAAGCAGAGGCTAAGTGAAAGTGGGATATAGAGGAAAGAGTATTAGATCTGGAGTCAGAGGACTGGGACCTGAATCTTGACTTACCACTAACAAATGCTGTGGTCTTGGGCAAGTCACTTGTCTGGGTCTCTGTTTTTGCATCTGGGCTAGATGACTTGTTTGATAACTTCCTGGTTTAATATTTTATCAGCAATACTTTATTTCCCTTGCATAAAACAGTGTCTTGAGCAGAATAGGAACTCAATAGATACTTGTTCAGGTGAATGGAATTTCTACTTTTATTATCCTTTAGTTTCTGACTAATTGGATTTAAAAATAAATCCCTTCAAGCAGTGCTTATATTTTCTTGGTATAAGGCTTCTCTCTAGTTCTCAGGTTCTGAGATATAACTCTTAGATCTTTCTAATGAAGTTAAATGAAATATTAAATATAATCTAGTCTAATCCCTTTGTATTGTACCCTTCCTTTGATTTCCCCTCCATTAATGCATTCACATTCACAATTTAGGTTCCAGAGAGTGGCAGCTATGTAGTGTTCTAAGTTCTAATAGGTGAATTTCCCATTAGTAGTAATAGACCCATTGGCTCTTTGAAAAGGCATTTGCTAAGATAGCGTAGTAAGAATAGTAACTATAAAATATTTCCCTCAGTATCAAAACTTGGACACACTTTCCCACAAACAAACACAGTGCTTGTGGGAAAAAAATTCATATAGATAATGATTGTAGTGAGACACAAGTTTGGAGAATACATGGGCCAAAACAACTCAACTCTAGAACTACAGGATCTAGAATTCCTTTAGGTAATCCTCTCTGAAGTCCAACTCTTGATTGGATTAATTTGATTAAAATAAACAGCTAACCCATTGTTTTGTGGCAGATCATCTAGGTGACTTGATACTCAGCAATTCTTTAGTAACTGATAATTGAACCTCTGTTTCTACATGGTATTAGGATTCTATGCTTGTCTATCTAGAGCTGGCAAGAACCTCCAAGGCCATCCAAATCCAACTCTCTCATTTTACATATGTGGAAACTGAGACCCAGGAAAAGTAAGAGACTAGCCCAAGGTTTTAGGCAATACATGAACCCAGGGGCTCTGACTCCAGGGTCAGTCCTTTTCTTCTTACCATTCTTTTTTTTTTTCTTCTAAAATTCAAAATTGCTAAAGATGCCTTTGGGAAACTTCTCAAAGTAGGAACAAGTTCCTACAACACCCACCCCCAAACATTTACTGAATTGTACAAATATTAGATGCCTAACAAATTGAACTGGATTGCTAATTAATAAGGCCTTTTACATCTATTTTCACTGATTAGATCTTTCTGATTTCACAGCCAGCCCTCTATCTACAACACCAGGTCTCTGTCTTTCTATCATCCTATTCTCCCTTTTTTAAAGTAAGTGGAAACATCTCATGAATATAAACACTACGTGTAAATACATTCATTTCATTTTCTGATTGAGTGACTTTCATATCTAAAAGAATCTGGCGCAGTCCATGGTTCCATTTCCTCTTACACAATAAGCTGGGGCAAATACCATTAGGCAAAGTCCCTTGGTTAAGCAGTGACTGGGTTTGCATGTCTCTAGTTCTACTTGACCAGGTAGAAGCTGCAGTTTGGTTCCTGAAAGGGAGCTTTAAGAAAATCTAGGGAAACATTTCTGTAAGTACTCTGTAGCAAGCTCTTCCATTTTTGAGTCAATTTTTGCCTTGGGTGTGAGAGGGAATAGAGAGAACAGGGAAGGGTTAAATGCCTAAATCCCTGTTTTTTATTTCCTTGAAATGGAGGTTGCATATTAAATAGTGATATGGAATCTATGAAGGTTGTAGTTGAGATTCTCTTGCAATAAGAATCAAACTTTTCAGCTTGCTTCAGAACCTGAAAAATAATGTTTCATATCTCATGGACAAATCTGCATTTTAAAAATGTTTGTTTTCTTATCAATCAGTACCAGAGGAATTAACACTATTTCTTTAGCATCTACATTTCAGTAATTCCTCATCACTCAAACAATCAATTAAAGGAACATTTATTAAGCACCTACTATGTGTCAGGTGTTGTACTAGGCCCAGGGGATAGAAAAACAAACAAAAAAGGAAACAGTTCCTAAGTTTATATTCTGTTGAACAAATGGAGAGAACTAAGCTGTCCATTTCAGAAACTCTTAGAGAAACTGTTTGAAGCTAAGAAATGGACAAATGCTTAAAATTGAGGAAAGCAGTAGGTCTTTTTTTTTTTTAGCCATTTGGCTTTTTAGATCATAATATCATATAACTTGGCTTTTAAAAATCAATTACAGTTTTCTGAATTGCTTTACTATCTCTCAAGGAAAAAGGTTTTTACATTTTCAAAGTTTTCTGTGTTTCTCTTCCTCGCCTGGGAGATCCTTGAGATGATCTTTAGCTTTTTCAATCTTTTGGTCTGTTTTACCATCTGCTATGCTATGTGCCCTGCATCTTCAAAACCCTACCCAATTTCCCCCTTCCTATGAATATTTTTCTATGTAGATAAACTTGATAGTGGAATTGATCAGATTCTAGTTAACAAGAATGACTTCTCCCTTACTAACAGCTTTGTTTTGGGGGCCTTAGGGGAGATGTGGAGTTTAGACCTGTTATTTCATTTTATTTTATTTTTTAAATTTTTGCTTTTATTTTGGAGGGGGAAGGCAGGGCAGTTGGGGTTAAGTGACTTGCCCGAGGTCACACAGCCAGTAAGTATTGTGTCTGAGGCTGGATTTGAACTCAGGTCCTCCTGACTTCAGGGCTGGTGCTGTATTCACTGTCCCACCTAGCTGCACCATCCTGTGATTTTATTTATGTAGGGAGCTTTAAGTGGAGATTTCTCTACTATGCATATCATTAAGGCATTAAGGCATGGGCTTATATTCACTGTAGTTCAAAGATCTGCACAAGGTCACAGAGCTGGTTTCTGTCCTGAAGCCATGTCTTATTGACCTTAAGATCAGCTATCTGTGTTTCCTCAGGCAAATCATTTCATCCCCTCAGACTCCCACCATGGGACAAGATGGTTTTGAGGATCCCCAGGAGCTCTGGAGTTATTCTATGATATGATCCTCTCCTAGGATCTGCTTAGGGTCATACCTTTCTATACTGTGTTTTCTATCTCAAAATATCAATGGAGCAGAAATAAAACTACAAAAAGGGGCTCTTGTGTCAGTTTTTCCCTTAGAGATACATGAAGGGAAGTAATAGAACCACACTTACCTACCTACAGGTACTGAACAATGACCAGTGTAGTTAGCATGCCTTGGTGGGAGCAAGGTAAAATTCATTTTTCCATCTTATCAACTTCGCAGATGTCATAAACCTGGGAGGGCATAGTGTTCCTGTTGAGTCAGAAACCAAAAAGATTTTTCCCAACTAGAGCCCTGAGCTGAATCCAATAAGACAAAATTTAATAGGGATAAATATAAAGTCTTTCATTTGGATTAAAAAAATCAGTTCTACACATGAATAAGTGGAATGACATGGTTCTATAACAATTTGTCTGAAAAAGATCTGGGGATTTTAGTGGACCACAAGTTAAATATGAGTCAGAAGTATTGTGTGACCACAGGAAAAAGCTAATGTGACCTTCAGATATAGTATTCAGGAATAAAAAGGTGGCAGTCCTTCTGGACTCTGTTCTAGTCAGACAATATCTTTGATTACTGGGTTCTGTCCCGATGCCTGCAAGTTAAGAAGGATACTGACAAAGGAATAGAGATCAGGATGGTAAAGGGCCTTGAGACCATGTCACATGAGGATTGGTTGAAGGAACTGGGCATGTTTATTCTGGAGAAGGGAAGATTCAAATGGAGAACATGAGAGTTTTCACAAAATAGTAAAATCAATGGGCCTTGTTTCAAAATACAAAAGAACTTCTTCCAAATACCAACCATTCCACTCATTACCCATGTAGCTTTTGGTAGATTACTTCACATCTCCATGCTGCTATTTCCTCAACTGTAAAATTAAGGAGGCTGGCTTAGGTGATCTCTAAATTCCCAGCTTTGAGATTCTGTTATTATCCTATTTAAAGGTGTGAGGCTAGCAAAGGCACTGTGTAAAAAAGTGACAAGTATTTTCAAAGATAGACTAGTTTTATCCTGTCTGGAAAAAAAATACATATATATACACATTCCAGACAGAAAAGTGAATGTGCTATTCAGTGATTTTGGTTAAATAATTACTTGACACTGAATTGTTCTTGGGAAGTTGCTCCAAAATGATGGCTCTTTTTTTTTTTCTCCAGTCAGCCTGTCTTACAGGCAGTCCTGACAAATAGATGGTAGGAGGGGGAAGTGAGACATCTGGTTCAGAACAAAGCTGTCTTTTAGCTGGGAATCAACTTTACTTGTTACTTAAACCACAAACAACTGCCTGAGGGAGGGTTAAGAGCCAGGTAACTGTTTCATTCTCCAATATCAAACATAATGATCAGATCTAAAGCTTAGAGGGCATATGATTTCACTGTCTCTAACACGTTTGGGGGCTTGTCTGCCTTTTTTTTTTTCTAAAGCAATGTGATTGCTCTGATTAGGAAATGTTAACTATCCTGGTTTGGGTTGTTTTTTTTTTTTGCCTCCAAGAAGGTATTGTATATTTACTATTATCCTTGATATAATAGAGTTTGAAGAATGTTTTCACTGTGCTTGTTTAAATATCATTCAGACCAAGGGAATTCATTAGAGAGGCAGTATGTTGTGGCAGATAAAGGACAAACTTGGAGAAAGAAAGGCCTAAATTCAAATCTTGTTTCCTTGGAGAAGTATGGTTATGGGCAAGTCACTTAACCTTATAGTACCCCAGTCAATTCTCTAGGACAAACATCAGAAAATTGAGTTGTCCATATGGATAAAATCACAGGTCTACAATTTTTAAAAAATCTACTTGAGTGTAATTATCTCAAATGTTTGCAATATGTGAAAGTTCAGCTTTAAAAAAGGTCTAAGATGGAAGAAACCTTGGATGTAATATACTCCAACTCTTTAATTTTACACACATGGAAAGAATTTGAGGAAAATGTTTGAGGTTAAGCAAGTGACAAGCGATAGGGCCAGGAATTGAAATAAAAGTTTTTAATGTAGAGAACAGTGTCATTGTTTTTTTTTTTTTTTAACTCCACCATGCTACTATTGACTATTAGCTCTGGCTTTTAGCATTAGGATGAGAATTTTTATCTTACATCGATATTCTCATTTTTTCCTAGATAGCATGCATAGGTCAAATATAGTTTTTGCCTCAATATAACATCTTAGTATTGAAGTAGCCCTCCAGTTCTCAAAGGCTATGCCAGTGGGCTGCAAGCTTTGTTAGGTTCTCCTGTGATAGGAAGGCTTCAAGTATAGTCTCAGCAAAGAGACTGTACAGTATCTGCTTTCTGAGGACCAGCCAAGTAAAATAAAAAGAGACTCATAGTCATTCCCCACATGATAAATGGTTAAAGGATAATAGTAGGCAGTTTTCAGAGGGAAAAGAATCTAAGCTACCAATAACCATATGAAGAATTATCTAAATTCCTAATAGAGAAATACAAATTAAAGCAACTCTGAGATACCAGCTCATACCCATCAGACAAAGTCAATGAATAGAAGAAATGACAAATGCTGGAGGGGTTGTAGGAAAACAGGTACTTTAATGTATTGTTAGTGAACTTGTAAACTGGTCCAGTCAATCTGGAAAGCAATTTGGAACTATGCCCCCAAAGCTATTAATCTGTGCTTATACTTTGACTCAGTGGCTCCTACATCTATACACTGAACAGATCAAAGGAAGAGAAAAAGGTCCTACATGCACAAAATTATTTGTAGTAGCTCCTTTTGGATGGCAAAGAATTAAAACCTGAGGAATATCCAACAACTGGACAACTAGTGAGCAAGTTATGCTATATGAAGATGATGGAATGCTATTGTACTATAAGAAATGATAAAAGGGAAAAACTTGTGTCAACTGATGCAAACTGAGATGAGCAGAACCATCAGAATAATACCTCCAATAATAACAATATTGTAAAGCTAAACAACTTTGAAAGACTTAAGAACTCTGATCGGCACTATGACCAACCGCAAATCCAAAGGCTTCATGATGAAACATGCTCTCTACCTCCACAAAGAAAAATGATAGACTTAGAGTGCAAACTGAAGTCTTTTTCTTTCGTTTTTAACTGGACATGACTAATGACAAGAATTGCTTCATTTCCATCTCTGTATCTTTAGCACCTAGCACAATGCTTGGCACATAGTAAGCATGCAAAAAATCCTTGCTGAATTGAATTGAGTCTTCTTTCTCTGGTTCCATGTATTACTTTGTTTTAAACCTCAGTAAAGAATCTGCTGTGTACCATGCTATAATAGAAGCACTTTGGCATAATGGAGAGCTCTACTGCCTAGCTTCCCTGGCTTCCTTCAAGTCTCAGCTAGAGTTCCACCTTCTACAGAAAGCCTTCCCTGTTCTTAATGTCTCAGAATCTTCTGTCTAAGACTAGCTCCAACTTATCTTGTACACATCCTGTTTGTACATAACTGTTGGCACGTTGTTTCCCCCACTAGACGGTGAACTCCTTGAGAACAGGGAAAGGTTTTTGCCTTTTTTTGGATCCTCAGTGCCCAGTGCATAGTAGATAATTAATAAATGCTAATTGGCTGACTGGATAAAGATCCCTTCTTAGGGTCAGAAAAACGTAGGACAAAGTCCTGCCTTTGATAGGTTTGGGCTGTGTGACCTTGGGCAAATTACTAAACATCCCAGAGTCCCAAATAACTCTAATACTTTAACTTCTAGAACAAGTATTCATCTGCATTTGTAGATACAGTTTTCTCATTTAAAGTTTCCTTTGCCAAAGAAATCACAAGTCTGGTCTCCCTCAGAATTGGGACAATACAATTATCTTTATCTTCTCTCCTTCCTCTATGGTAGTTTTTTTTTCTTGTTTAGTCATTTCAGTTGTATCTGACTCTTCTTGACCCATTTGGGGTTTTCTCAGCAAAGATACTGGAGTGTTTTGCCATTTCCTTCTCCAGCTCATTTTACAAATGAGGAAACTGAAGCAAACAGGGCTAAATGACTTGTCCAGGGTCACATAGCTATTATTTCTGAGGTCAGATTTGAACTCAAGTTTTCCTAACTCCAGATCTGATGCTCTATCCATTGTGCCACCTAGCTGCCCTATGGAAACCTGTTTGAAGATAAACCATGTTGTATCAGAACAGTCATCTCTGCTTAATTTTGTTTGATAAATGTTTATTAAATGAAAGAATGAGTGAGTGAATGACTTTGCTTCATGTGGAATGTGTCCTAGACAGAGTTGGAAGTCTTTTCTTTCCCCAGTCAATTATTATGAGATATTGAATCTGAGAATTCTGTCATGTTTACTGTTGCTCTGGTGTTAAGGGGGCACAGTATAGATAAATTTGAATCTTCACACTGTTGCCTGGTCAGAACCTTCCCCTCAGTTTCAATCACAAGAGAGGAATAAGGAGAAAGAAGTATTTAAGATCTTCTAAAGTAACGATGAGCAGGCAGACTTAAGAAAAACCTGGAAAGACTTATATGAACTGATACTGAGTGACAGGAGCAGAACCAGGAGAACATTATACACAGTTACAGCCACATTATGTGATGATTAACTTTGATAGACTTGGCTCCTCTCAGTGATCTAAGACAACATCAAAAGGCACATGATAGAAAATGCTATTCACATATAGAGAAAAAATTATGGAGTCTGAATGCAGATGGAAGTATACTATTTGCTCTCTCTCTCATTTCTGTTTTGTTTTGTTTCTTCTTTCTTGTGGTTCATTCCATTGGTGATAATCCTTCTTTGCAACACAACTTATGTGAAAATATGTTTAATGTGAGTATATATGTAAAGCCTATATCAAATTGCATACAGTTTTTTGGGGGGCAGGGAGAATATTTGGAACTCTAAAGCTTGTGGAACTGAATGTTATAAATTAAAAATAAATGAATTAATTTTAAAAAATCTTCTAGGATTCCAAGGTACCCTAACATTTGCTAGTAGAATTGTCAATAAGCACTAGGGTGTAAACAAAAAGCATCTGTTTAGCAACTACTGTGTATAAGGTACCATATTCTATGCTCAAGGAGACATAAAATTCAATTGGAGTGTAACCTCTGGCCATGATGGAGCTTATGTCTAGTAGGGGCTAAAACAAATTCGGTTTACACATAAAACCACATGTGAAGTGATACACATATGAAATGTATCAGTGACATTCTTAGTTAACATGTGAGATTTGAGGGAGGAGGTCATACTATCTACCAGGTATATCAGGAAAGGTTTTGTGCAGAATGTGGCATTTGAATTGGGTTTTAAAGGATGGGTAAATTCATCAGGTAAGGAAAAAAAAGGCAAATCCAGGCATAAGGTACAGTGTGGCCAAAATCATTGAACTGTGAGAGCATGAAGGCATTATCCAGTTCCAGTCAAGAGTAATATTAACAATAAAATATGCAGTAACTACCACATTGAAAACTATGTTTCAGTTAGGTACTTGTACAGAAAATAGCAGACTATTTCACAAGTCCCCATTAGTACAAAATACCTCCATGGATCAGGATCCTACTGCCTCAGTATAATGTGCTTGAGGCTATTTTCTGGATCCTTTGTCTTAAACGGTATATCCTCAGGCATGAAGGCAGTCTGAAGGTAGGGAAGACAGCTAATGTGAAGGATTATATATAAGGCAAAGATGACTGAATATGGAACCATAGGAGCTACTACTTTACTAAGTCAACAGTTTCCTAATCTGAAAAATGAAAGGATGGGACTAGATGATCCCTAAACATGGTTTTTCCCCCAACTGTAACTTCTATAATCCTACATATAAACTGTATTTGACTTAGACAAGTGTTGGGCATAAGGAAACTTTTGAGATGTTTTTTTAAATTTCATTTTTTTCATAATTATGACATATTTATTTTTCAAATATGTACCTCTACCACCCTATAACCAGCTAGCCTATATTTTATAACAAAATTTTTAAAAAGAAAGAAAAAAAATCAGTTTAGTAAAACCAACCCACTAACATCTGATTGCATATACTGAACTTGGTATCCATTGCCCTCCCCCATCAGTAAGGAAGGCAAGGAGGTAAGGGCATTTCCTCATTTATTCTTCAGGGCCAAGCTTTTTTGTCATCATGATTACACACTGTTCAGTTTTATTTTATTATTTTTCCTATTTACATTTTTATAGTAATATGCATATAAACACATACCCATATTTTTATTACATTTTATATAATTTTTTTGGCTCTCCTTAAGTTTATTCACATTATCAGTTCATGCAAGTTTTCTCATGTCTCAGTTCTTCATATTTGTCATTTTTAAAATAGTCCTATTTCATTACATAAATATGTGAAGAGAAATATTTGTAAAGCAATTTGCACAGAGCCTGGCACATGATAGGTGTTTAATAAATACTTGTCCCATTTCTCCCTTGTGCACCATGATTTGTACAGTCATTTCCAAGTTGATGGGCAATTACTTTGCTTCCAGTTTTATTGCTACTACAAAAAACAAAAACTTTCCTATGAACATTTTGACACATGATACCTTTCTTTCTTTGACATCCTTGTGGTATATGCCTAGCAATGGGATCTCTGGGCCAAAGGGGATGGACATTAAAATCACTTAAAATAAAAACACAGCTCCAAATTGCTGTCCAGAATGGTTACACTGCTTACTCATAGCTCACCCACTACATGCTAGGGTGCCCATCTTCAAATAACCTTTCCAACCTTCCTTCCTTCCTTCCTTCCTTCCTTCCTTCCTTCCTTCCTTCCTTCCTTCCTTCCTTCCTTCCTTCCTTCCTTCCTTCCTTTCTTCCTTCCTTCCTTCCTTCCTTCCTTCCTTCCTTCTTTTCTTCCTTCCTTCCTTCCATTTTTTCTTTCTTTCTTTTCTATGCCTCTGTCCACATAGGTATCATACCCTTATCTGCTGGTGCTCTGCCCAAGGGAATGTACATTTTTAATCTCTGAAACTTTTTTTCCCTTTTCAGTTATAGACCAGCCTTGAACCCAAATCACTCTGGCTCTGTTGGTCAATGATAGGTCCCAGACCAAGCCCTACTTGGTAATTGTTTGGGCCCTGGTTGACTCAAATGAATATAAATAACAATTGTTTTGGTTTGGGAAGAAACTCTGAGAATCTTCTGCTCCCAGATCTATTTTTAAAATTAATTTATTTACTTTCAGTTTAAAACATTCCGTTCCACAAGCTTTTGAGTTCCATATTTTCTCTGCTTCCCTATCCTCCCCTCTCCCCCACAATGGTGGTATGCGATTTGATATAGGTTCTACAAATACCTTCACATTAAACATTAGTCAAGTTATAAAGAAGGATTATAGCCAATGGAATGAGCAATGAGAAAGAAGGAACAAAATGAGAGAGGGAGAGAGACCGAGACAGAGACAGAGACAGAGAAAGAGCATGTAGTTTGCTTCAATCTGCATTCAGACTCTGTAAATCTTTCTCTGGAAGTGGATATCCCTTTCCATCATGAGTCCTTTGGAGCTGTTTTATGCTTTTGCATTGCTGAGATGAGTCCAGTTTATCAAAGGCAGTCATCACAGATATGATGTGTCTGTAATCGTGTACGATGTTCACCTGATTCTGCTCCTCTCACTCAGCATCAGTTTATATGTCTCTCCAGGTTATTGTGAAGTCTGTTTGTTCCTCATTTCTTTTAACACAATAGTATTCCATTACATTCATATACCACAGCTTGTTTAGTCATTCCCCAATTGGTGGGTATTTCCTTGATTTCCAGTTCTTTGCCACCACAAAGAAAGCTGCTATAAATATTTTTGCACATATGAGTCCTCCTCCCACTTGTATGATCTCTTTGAGATACCGCCCTAGAAATGGTATTGCTGGATAAATGGGCATACACAATTTTATAGCCCTTTGGGCACGGTTTCAGATTGCTCTCCAGAATGGTTGGATCAGTTCACAACTTCACCAATATTGCATTAGTGTTCCAATTTTCCCACATCTTCTCTAGCATTTATCATTTTCCTATTTTATTATGTTAATCAATCTCACAGGTGAGATGTGGGACCTAAGACTTGTTTTTGTTTGCATTTCTCTAATCAATAGTGATTTAGAGCATTTTTCATATCATTATAGATATCTTTAATTTCTTCCTCTGAAAGCTGTTTGTTCATTTCCTTTGACCATTTATCAGCTGGGGAATGACTTGTATTCTAATATATTTGACTCAGTTCTCTGTATATTTGATAAATGAGGTCTTTATCAGAGACACTGGTTGTAAATCCCAATTTTCTGCTTCCCTCCTAATCTTGGTTACATTGTCTTTTTTTGTACAAAAACTTTTCAATTTAATGTAATCAAAATTATTCATTTTGCATTTTGTAATGCTGTCTATCTCCTGTTTGGTCATAAATTCTTCCATTCTCCATAAATCTGACAGGTAAACTATTCCTTGCTTTCCCAGATTGCTTATAGTATCAGCCTTTATATCTATATTGTGAACCTAGTTAAACTTTATTTTGGTGTATGATATAAATATTGATCTACAGTTTCTGCCATACTAATTTCCAGTTTCCCAGCAGTTTTTGTCAAATAGTGAGTTCTTATTCCAGAAACTGAAATCTTTGGGTTTATCTAACAGTAAATCTACTATAGTCATTGACTACTACTATAAAAATTTGTACAGTAACTGTAAAGGTTAAATCATGGGCATTTTGAGGAAAGGCTCAGACTGGCCAACCTTCATTCCCCTCCCACGTATTTGTTTCTGACTTTCCAGACTTCAACACCTCAATAACCCCCTTCTTCTATTGTTGAGTTCTCCCTGGGGCCTCCATTTTGAGAGGGCATTTATACCTTCATCGAATTTCTTCACACCCTTTCTAATTCTCATACAACAGTATGCTATCTAACCTTATTTGATTATGAGCTACAAGAGGGCAGGGAATATCTTTCTTTTGACTTGCATTTGTATCCCTAGTACTTAGCGCAATGCCTGGCACATAATAAATTCTAAATGTTTGTTGTCTTTTTTTTGCTTTACATTATGACTTCTTCATTGATTCCCACACAATAACAAGAGATCTAGAGGAAAAGCTTCAGTATATTGGGAAGTAGGACATATATACTATATAGGATTCATGCAAAAACATAGATATAAATCATGCAGTATAAGAAAATATGGATGAATTTTGATCTACATAGTTGGGGGGGGGAGATTTCCCACACTGATGATACCATAGATACATTGAAGTCTAGAAATGTTTATTTCACTTTCCATCTCACATAGAGCATAATAGAACTATGATTTGGAAAGAATCTTAGAAATCCCCTAATTACAACCCACTTGTTTTTCAGTTGAGGGAACAGAGCCTCAGAGAAGATCAATACAATTCAATTTAATTCACCAAATATTTATTAAATACCTACTCTATGTAAGATTCCATGCTAAATGTTTGGAGTACAAACACAACAACCAAAATTCCATGCTTTGGAGGATGTTATTGTAAATAGTTAAGTAAATATAAGATTATTTGAGGTGAGAGTGCTAGCAGGTAGGGGAAGCAAGGAAAGCTTTGCAGAGAAAGTGGTAGCTGAGCTGAGTTTTGAAGGAAGCTAAGGATTCTAAAAAGTGGGAGGAGGCAATTCATTCCATTCTATTGAGGTGAGAGTGCTAGCAGGTAGGGGAAGCAAGGAAAGCTTTGCAGAGAAAGTGGTAGCTGAGCTGAGTTTTGAAGGAAGCTAAGGATTCTAAAAAGTGGGAGGAGGCAATTCATTCCATTCTATGGGACAGCTTCTGCAAAGACACAAAGGCAAGAAATGGAATTCTGAAGGAACAGCAAATTGGCCAGTTTGACTGAACTTTAAAATACTTAAATGGGAGTGATGTAAAATTGGATTGATAGCCTGGAACAAGATTGTCAGGGACATTAAAAATGAAGATAGAGAGTTTATATTTTAGGCTAGAGAAAATAGGGAACGCCTGAAAGTTTTAGAGGAGTGACATTTTATTCTAGGAGACTGAAGAAATTCTCTAAACTTTGGTACTGAGATTTTGAAAATGAGTGACACAGTACAAGCAAAGAACATTCACTTAGCTCATGAAGATGCAGTTCTTGAGCACAGGGCAAGGATATGTGATGCAAGATTGAACTCAGTAGTAGTCAGTGGACTTTCCTTGGCTTTCTATGTTCTGCCACAGTGAGTCTGGTCCCCAGTCCAGATCTCACAGAAACTTGTTAGAGGTGAAGGTCACTCTTGGTGAGAAGAGCAAGTATTCCTCTCCTTGCTTTCATCCACAAATACTACATCAGTCCAGGAGATGCTCAGACAATTGTTAAGACAGGATCTACATGATTTGAAGTAGATCTATTTTACTCTTTACAATCTTGCTTTTCTTAATCGCCCCCCATGTCATGTTTTTAAACTTCTGCCACCACCCCCCCAGTATGACATCTAGTTAAATTTTTACTATGTTTACTTTCCTCAGAATATATATCTCAATGGGTGGGTGTAGCTGGACCCGGTCAAAGCCTACTGTATGTATTCAGACTTGTTCTCTAGGGAGATTATTTTGGAGATTGTGTGGAAACTGGAAGCAGGAAGTCCAATTAGGAATTTATTACAATACAGCATGTAATGTACAGTAAAGTGCCAAGCTGAATTAGGGTAGTTACCATGTGAGATGAGACATAATTGCAAGAGATATTTTGAAATGGTAAAGGGGAAGAAAGAGTCAAAAATAATTTTGAAGTTATAAATTTGGATGACTGAAAGAATGATGGTATCTAGTTGTTTAAGTCTCTATTCCTTAGTCTGTCATTCAAAACCAAGCACAAACATATTCCGCCTATCTGATGTATTTCCCAATACTTCCTAGCACAGATTTTTGGATACAGTCAGGTCAGATTCCTCACTCTTCCCTTTTTTGCTGCACAAACATTATCAATTCTACTAGGCTTTTCTCAATTCTCAACTTTGTAAAGCCTAACTATTTTACCTCAAAGTGATCTCATTTCTTAACCCCTTAACAATTTTGCTACTGGCTCAAAATGAGGTGGTGTGCAGCGGAAAGAACTTTGGATTGGAAGTTAGAAGGTTCTAGTTTTTTATTACCTATGTGACTTTGGGCAAAGAATGATATATCCCAGACCAAGCCTCACTTGCTAATTGTTTGGGTTTTGATGACTCAGGGTGTAAATAGCAATTATTTCTGTTCTGGTCAGAAACTCTGAGGGTCTTCCCCAACTAGACTGATTCTTCTCTGAATGCAAACTAGGGCATGTTTTACCTCAATTCTTACCTGACCTTTAATTATTGAATGAGCCTTGTGTCAGACAAACTGAGACCTGGGGAAGACCTTAACTTAAAAAGGTCAAGTTCTCCCACTGCATTCTGGGCCATCGCCAACCATTCTGACCTATGTCTTGCCGCAAGGCTCAGATGACCCTGGAGGAGAGAGTGAGGCTGAGGACTTTGCACAACTCTGCCTCATTTAAGTTCAATTCACTTGCAAGTTAAGAGGTCACCCTTCTGATGTCATTGGTCCTCTTTGATAAGGAAGGACAAATGACAACAATGACACCTGTGTAACTGTGGGTAAATCATTTAGTCTTTCTGAGCTTCAGTTTTCTTATCTATAAAATTAGAGGGTTGGATGACCTTTGAGGTTCTTTTCAGTTCTCAATCCAATAACTCATGTTTTCCTGTTTAGATTTATAATTGATCATATGACTATATCTTATCTCCTATTCTTAATATTTCCAATCTATTAAAAAGAAGACAAACTCCATGGCTTAGCCTGGGGGCCCTTCTCAGGAGCAGTATCTTTCTTTGGTCTCTTTATCTTCTGCTTATTCATAAAAATTTACCCTTTTTACAAGGCTTCTCAACTTCAACCTTGATTAAACATTTTGATATCTGTCCTCACTAAGGTTTTTTTTTTTAATTTTTTCATAAAGTCTATACCTTCTCCATTGCCTTTAGTGTTCACTTATTCCCTTTCTGCCTTTTTTTTTAATGCTTCAAGGCTTGAATGAGGCTGAACCTCGTTAGACAATTGTCCTTATGGAACATACTAGAAATGTGTCCTTGAATGACTTTATAAAACGTGCTTTCAACTCACTTTCAGGTCTCCCTGAAGATATCTTTGGTGTCTCAGGACAGCTATAATTTTTGTACTCATCTTTGATGTTTTCTGACTAAGGCAGTAGAAGCTCCTTTAAAGAATTTTTCATTTTTTTGTCTTTGTATTCCTTTTCTGGGCACAGTCCCTGGCATATATCGTCTGGTTAATAAATTCTTGTTGACTGATTGATTTGTAACATGGACAGAGCTAAGATTCAGAGTTAGAAAAATCAGGATTTGAAACTCACTAGCTATTTGACCAAATTCAAGTCCCTTAATCTCTTTAATCCTCAATATCCTCATTTCTCATTTGCAAAATGACACCTAACTCAGATTTATTATAATATCAAATGAATATGTGTATGCATATGGTATGTGTACACACATATATATTATACATAGAAAGTACTTTGAAAACTTTAACATGCTATATAAATGTAAATTATAAAGTTAATAATTAATAAACATAGGATCTAGAGAAGGGAAGATAATCAGTGGGTGTATTTATGGATGTGGCCAAAAGGGGAAAAATACCTCCCCTCTATATGAACCATTTTCTAACCATTCTTCACATGTTCCCAACTTCACAGTTGCTTAAGGGTCATGAGAATCCAATTTAATTTTTGTTTCTCACCCAATGCTTAACAATGAGGCCTGAAATTAGTACGTGCTTAATAAATGTTTGTTGAACTAAATATTAAATTAATAAACTAAAAAAAGGGAAAAATCTGTATGGACAGTTTAGTAGTGGCAGTATTTAGTAAAAATGATCTATTGATTTCCTTATGTTCCATATTTTCCTTATGTCACATTTTATGTCTGTCTTCATTTATGCTTTTTCTACATGGCAGGAGGAGAGGTCAATAAAGTGGTCATTTCAACTAAATTGACTGTTCAGGACAGTCAAATAAAAGGTTTGACTGTCTTCCTCTCACTTACCTGGTTGAACTGACTTAATGGAGTTGATAGCTGCTCTAGTGTGTAATTGGTTCAACAAATAATTAAGTACCAACTATTAGAAAAGCCCTTACTTTAGTGTGAAGAATAAAAGAATAAAAAAAGAAAACATAGTCTTTGCCTTTAAAGAGGTTATAGTCAATGGGTAGGGGTTTATGACATGAATACAGATGAGATTGTTGCAAAGTAAGATTACCAGAATGGAGACATGGGAGATACAAATCACTCTTAACTAAATTTGAAGAAGGGGTCAGTTACATTTAGCTGTGGGGATGAAAGAAGTGGTGCTTGAATTATGCTTTGAAAGAAGAGAAGGATTTCAATGACCATTATCATGTAGTAGGTTCTCAATAGATATTTAATAAATGAATGTTGAAAAGTCAAGGTTTGAGGGAAGGCATTCCAAGCATAGCAGATGGCCTCTGTGAAGGCATAGAGGAAAATGAGAACAAGATGAGTCTGGCAGACAGCTAGTGGGTAGTCTAGTTCGACTGGAGTGTAGAGTACAAGAAGAGAAAATAGCCTGAACTAAGACCAGAAATGTAGATTGGATCCATGTTGCGGAGGCCCTTAAATGACAGGCTGAAGGAGTTGTTATTTTTGACCAAAGATGAGGCAATATGGTACAGTGGTAAAACATTGGATTGGAGTCAGAGATCTTGGCTTCAAATCATGATTTTACTACTTAACATTACCATAATTTGTGTAGGAGGTGATGAGGGTCTGAATTAGGTGGTAACGATGTGAATGGAACGGAGAATAATGGAAGTGATAAATATTGCAGACATAGAAGCAATATAAATTGGAAACTAATCAGATGTTGAGGAGTTAGGAAGAGTTTGCAGTCAAAGATGGTCCAGTAAGCACAAGGAATAGAGCCTGAATTTGGAGTCAGGAAGACTTGAGTTCAAATCTAGCCTCAGACACTTACCAGCTATGTGATCCTGACCAAGTCATTTAAACTTCTTCTGCCCCAGTTTCCTCATATTTTACAATGAGGATAATAATAGTATTTAGTGCTTGAAGTTGTTGTGAGGGTCAAAGGAAATAATATTTGTAAAGCACTTGACAGATCTTAAAGCATTATTTTTATTGCTGTTTTTATTGTTCAGTTATTTCAAATGTGTTGGACTCTTCATGACCCCATTTGGGTTTTTCTTTGCAAAGATATTGGTGTGATTAGCCATTTCCTTCTACAGCTCCTTTTACAGAAGAGAAAATGGAGGCAAACAGGATTAAGTGACCTGCCCAGGATCACACAGCTAGTAAGTGTCTGAGGCTGAATTTGAACTCAGGTCTTCCTGACTCCAGGCCCAGCACAGTACAGCCTAGTTGCCCCAGGAGATAATAATGATTATTATCATCATGAATTAATTACTATTATCTATATCATTATTAATAATTATTTAATAGTTATCAATTATAATTTATTACTGTTGTTATTCTTAATGGTACAGCAAGATGGCACAGTGGATAGAGCACTAGACCTGGAGTTAGGAAAACTTGAGTTAAAATCCAGCCTCTGTTTCCCTCAGGTTCCTTTTCTGTAAACTAAGGATAGTAATAGAACCTACCTCTCAGAGTTGTTGTGAGGATCAAATGAGACAATAATTGTAAGCACTTAGCATTGTGGCTGACACATAGTAAGTGCTATATAAATGTTAGCTATTTTAATATTAAGGACCCTCTAGGTACAAGATATATAACTTTGTGATTCAAGCATGTATAAAACTCTCTTCCATACCAGGAATGACTACTCTCATTAATGTCAGAGTAATATTTCTAATACATAACTCTGATCATACTACTCGACTATTTAAAAAATCTTAAATAGATCCCTGTTGTCTAAAAAATAAAATCACAACTCTTTAGTCTAGAATTTATGGAGTTCTACAATCTGGTACCTATTCATAAACCTGAAAAGTATGTTAGAGAGAGTTTGGATGAGGTCCAATAGAGGGAGAAACAGAAATATTATTGTGGGCGTATACTAGAGATACTACATTCAGAATGAGGAAATAGGTGAGGAATTCAGGTACACCTGGCATGAAGGTATAGCATCACAGTAATGATGGACTTCAGCTCTTTGGATTCCTTCTGGAGCACTATGTTGAAGCAATTTTTTTTGCTTCTTGCAACTATAATCTCATTCTTTAACATGTATAGGAGAATGATGAAAACTTCTCTTCTAGACCTGATTTAGATGAACAAAGTGAATCTAGTTAATGAGGTAGAAATGATGGGAAAATTGGGAGAAAGCAACCTACTTAGAGTCTCTGATATAGAAAAGGAGGACAGGTGAGACACTAGTGTAACCACTATATGGTACTGGTGGGGTATGCCTTGGGTGCCCTTGATGTGAACCCCCACAGTGTCATTCTTCACATACATATATCAATAAATATTCGCTTTGGGCTCACTCACTTTAACCTACTACTCTCAAATTGGTAGGAGTATATTCCCAGACACAGACTTATCACCATGTAGTTACACTCAAATTCTCTTAGGGTCCTAGGAATATCCCTATTGAAGAGAATACACTCTTCCTCCTCCCTCCAGCTCATGACGCGTTACTAGTCATACAACCAGCCATTCACAAAAATAACACTTTAGTATTTTAAACAAAGACATTCACTTCACAATAAAACAATAAGTACATAACTTCACAAAAAACATAACAAAAAGTACAGTTTCAGAGAAATCAGGGATGATTTGTGTGAACTGACACAGAGGGAAGTGAACAGAACCAGGACACATTTATATTGTAAATACAAACAACTTTGAAAGATTTAAGAACTCTGATTAATGCAATGACTGGCCATAATTGTAAAGTAACAAGAAAGAAGACTATCACCCATCTCCTGATAGAGATATGATGGTCTGAGGGCATAGAATAAGAAAGACATCTTTGGACATAGTCAATGTGAGGATTTGTTTTGCTTGACTATGCATATGTTTACATGGGTTTTGTTTTTCTTTTAATGAATGTGTGTGTGTGGAGGTGGGGGGGATAGAGTGAAAATAAGTGCTTGTTAATTGAAAAAAACTAAAATCAAGACATGTATATTTGAAAAATGTATAGCAAAAATGACAAGAAATAAGATCAAAGACCTTGTTAATTTATTTAACTGTTCTGAGAAATATTTAACAACTTGATATCAATTTTTTTTCTGTATTACCAGTAAAGTTTTCTTTATTTAAAAAAGCCCTCCAATTTCTTATGTGTATATGCATGGTAAAATCTAGAATTTATTTCCTTTCATATTGAATAGGGGGGACAGAAAGGTTTATTGAAGGGAAGACATATAGAGACCAAAATAAAAAGGTTGGAAACCCATATACTACACAATCTTTGAGGTGCCTTGTAAATGAGATATTCTGTGATAGCTTTATAGCCTTAGTTTATATAACTCTTTATGCTACTGCCAATTCAGAGTATTGACCAGTCTTTAAAAATGCTTGTGTTTTCTTGTATCCAAACCTTTGTTTTTCATTCACAACTCTCGAAGAACCTTTGCCCTACCATCCTACCTGTTGATATCCTAGTCTTTGTTCAAGGTCCATGAAGCCTTCTCTCCTTTCCCCTCTCCTTAGACTCTCATCACAATAATATTTACATAGTATTTTAATTTGTTTTCATAACAATTACTCCATAAATCAATATTCTTCTTCCCATTTTATATATTTGGAGGCTCATAGGAGACTTGCCAATGATCACAAAACTAATTATTTGAGTTCAGACTTAAACCCAGCTTTCCCAAATCCACATCTAGTCTTCTATAACACCACAATGTCTCACCTACATCACTCTGTGCTTCTCTTTGGTATATAGAGTGTAAGTCATGTTATAGCTCTTTGTGTACCAGCACTATTAGATTACAAACTTCATCAGGGTAAGGATGAAATCTCCCTCTTCAGTTCACTATTTTTCAGCCATCTTAGTAAATTTCAATGTTTAATAAATATTTCTTGAATATTAAATGTTGGATATTGATTTCAGAGTGCTTTCCCCATCCAGCCTTATTTGTACATATCTATATATAGATATCAATATTGATAAACATATAGATATGTACACACATACATGTGTATATACACACATGTACCTGTGTGCGCACACACAAATATACTTTCTTTATTCTATTCCAAGGCTGCTTAGTGGCTAAGAACTATTAGGATAGGTATGTGAAAAGTAGATAAGATCTCTTTCTAGTGCTTACCTATTGCCAAATTATAAGTAGGAAGAAAAAGGAAGCAAAATTGACAGGAAGAAGTGATTAATTTTACTTCTTATCACTTAATATAGGCCTCAGGTTTATGAGGGAATGCACTTGCTTTGAGGATAAAATATCTGGGCTCAAATCCCAGTCTTGTCACTTATCACTTATGTTACTGTGGACACTTAAGTTGCTTATTCTGAAAAATAAGCAGTTTGGGCTGCAAGGGTGGGGAATCTGCAGCCTTGTGGCTATATATGGCCCTGTAGGTCCTCAAGTGTGACCTTCTGACTGAATCCAAACTTCACAGAACAAATCACCTTAATAAAAATATGTGTTCTGTAAAACATGGACTCAGTCAAAAGGCCACACCCAAGGACCTAGAAGACCACATGAGGCCTCAAGGCTGCAGGTTGTCCACCCCTGCTAGATAATCCCTAATTTTCCTTCTATCTTTAAATTCTATTTGGCTTTAAAGAAAGAAAAAGAAGGTTGATGCTATATATTTCTTTCCAAGACTCATATAAAAAGGAAATGGTATAATTTATCTCATAAAGTCATAGACCTCTTTTGGCCATTAGTCACTTCTCTGTTTCTCTTTGAAATTTCCAGATTTGGAGGCATGTTTGTGTTGGGTACTGACTTCATTTTAAATGCTGGACCAGCTTTACTCCTCTTCTTTCAAGGTGATGGTGTTAGCATCTCATTTGTAGGTAGGCTAGCCAGGTAAGAACACATTCTTTGTCCTGATTAGCACAAGAAAAGTGTCCAAACGGGAGATGGGGATCAGAAGGGGTGATCCTGCAGTGATCATCATTCTCTAATTATAGCTAATTAAGGTTTTTTCTGTCACAAGCTCCCTGATTAGGCACAAAGATGATTAAAAAAATATGCCTTACAATAGGGATCCATGGGGCTTTTAGAGCTCTTTTCAAATATTTTCTCCCTTAGAGATGCCTTATTAAGCAAAAGGACAAGAGCTAGTGATCACTAATTAGCACCTAGTTTTAAGCAAAAGTGTGTGCTTAAAGACAAAGAACAGAAGTAGCCCTTTGAAACCTCATTTCATAGAATGTTAGAGATGGAAGGGGCATTAAAGATCGTCTAGCTCAGGGTTTTGTTTTTTTTTTTTAACTTTGTATGTCATGGACACCTTTGGCAGTGTGGTAAAGTCTATGGACCCCTTCTCAGAATGATTTTTTAAAATGCATAAAATAAAATACATAGCATTACAGAAACCTATTATATAGAAATACTGTTATTAAAAAAAAAGAAGAAAAGATCACAGACCCCAAGTTCAGAAGCTCTATTTTAGATTAATCCCCTATTTTTTACATTTGGGAGAAAATGCAGACCAGAGAAGAAAGGTAGCTTAAAGAGGCATCATGGTATACATAGTTGAAAGATATATAGATTTGGAGTCTGGTGAATTGAGCCATGATACTGTGTCTACCACACCACAGACCTTGAACAAGTCACTTGCCTTTATGATCTTGACATATTAAGGAGGCAGTATGGTATAAGGGTAAGACCCTTGGATCAGGAATGAGAGAACCTTGAGTTCAAATACCATCTCTGATATTTATTGCCTCTGTAACCTGTGGTGAGTCGCTTAACCTCTCTGGCCTCAGTTTATCTATCTGTGTAATGAATCTGGATGAAAGAAGAAAGGAAGGAAATAAGCATTTATTAAGTGCCTACTATGTTCCAGGCTCTGTGCTGAGCACTTTACAAATTATCTATCTCATTTGATACAATGTGGATGAGAGGATGAGATGGCCTTGAGATCAATGATTTGTTAAATAGTTGCTTTAGATACTTATACCTTTGTAGTGAGTATAATGGAGGGGAGCTCCTCTCCCTCACTAAGGGATACATAAAACCAAAGGCTTCAGTTAGTTGATCGTCCTATGTTATTCCCACTCCTCTGTAACCCCCTTTCCGTGCTGTGCATCAAGAAGGATTAGCTACCAAGTAAGAAAAGCTACCCATGTAGTAGATTCAAAAGGGGACAGAGCTTTTGCTCCTACTCTACTGAAAATGTATCTTGGGACTCATGACAACTCTCTTTCAGACTTTATTATTATTTAAGTTATTAATGGTCCCCTCCCCCCAACAATTATGACTGCTCACACATGGCAGTGTGAGCATGTATTTGTCCAATTGTACCTGAAACTGGCTTTTAGCACCATGATAACATTTTCTGCTTTGTTTTTTCCCTGTGTACTAGTAATGTTCTAGTTATCCTTAGAGCTTAAAGATTAAACTTTAAGAGATTGTCTTCCAAGTTCTATTCTGAGCTAGAGGTGTAAAGAACCAGAAAAAAATGAAACAAACAAACAAACAAACCTTAAGCCCTCTCTTTAGAGGGCTTCTCTATTAATTGAACCTAAATCTGAATGAACCTTGGTAGCAAAGTGTTGCAGTTTTTCCCAACCTCCTGAACCAATGGTTCTTTTAAACTAGGAACAGCTCTTTGTAAACCATAAATGCTATGGAAATGTAAGTTGTTATTGTTTCCATTGAAAAAGTTCTCAATCTGTAATCAGTGATCTGGGCTTCAATTTTTGTCTTACTACCTACAAGATCGATTTACCTAAGACTTTTTTTTTTTTTTTGCTATAAGACTGTTTACCTAGCTTTGAATCTTAGTTTCATCATTTTTAAAATGAGGGGGTTGGATGAGATTACTTCTATGACACCTTCCAGTTCTAAACCTATGTATGACCTGCAAGTTTCTCTTATCTTTAAATTTCTTACCTGTAAACTAAGGTGGTGTGGTTGGACCATGTGGTTCTCTAAATCAGTGGTTCTATGACCTTGTCCAAGGTCATAGAACTGAAACTAATGCTCCTATGTCCTGCCCTATCCAGGCCTTTTCCTACCGTGTTGTGCTGTCTCCTAATGGGCTCAAAAGTATGAGTAGCTTCATACACAGCCAGAAATGTCTTCAGAGTTACAGCTCTGTTGAGCCTAGAGGACATCAGATAAAGCTCCTGGCAAAGAGGAAATGATTTTGATCACTGCAGTGTATCCTTAGAAGAAATGATATGGCTGAGGATTTTTCTTTAAATCTTCATATTTTAAAGTCTTAAAAACTTGAAGATTGTGATAAGGAAAAAGGAAGAACATTTCATTTTGCTCATGATTTTTAATTATCAGACACAATTAGGAAACGAAAATGGAAAAAATAAAACAAAAAACCCAGAAGGAGTAAGTAAGGTAATATATCCATAAACTAATAAAAGAAATAAGTGTTGGGACTTTGGCAGCTTGCCCAAAATCATATTGCGTGGCAGACATCCCCTGATAGACAGTAGGTGCCAGGTGTTTCATACTGACTAGCAATAATTTGTGTGCAGAGCAAGTAGAGATAAAGGATAAAAATCAGTACTTCATAAAATCTGGAGATGGGCTACCACAGGCCATGCCTGATGCTGGAGGCCCTCCTTTGTCAAGGATACCGAGCAGATACTGTAACATCTTTGAAAAAGAAGACTTATTGGGAAAAGGTCAGGGAATCCCGGGTGAAGAGGAAAGGGTTATGACTTTGTCGGCCTAGCTCTCAAAGGCATGGATGGTCTCATTCGTCAGTCCAGGTAATGTCTACCTGAATTAATAGGTACGGTCACTTCAAACACACTAATTTATTTCAAAGTTTCCTGTGTACTTGTCTTTTTATTAAACTTTACTTTAAAAAAATTAGCAAAAATCTCTTTTTTCTCCCTCCTACCTTCCCTAGTGGGGAAAAAAATAGCCCAAGATCCATATGAAAATAAACGTAACGAAACAAAACAAATTCCTAGGATTCAACTTCCATATAGTGATATTTACTTGTCATTTTAATTAATTTATAATATTTTGCATATATTGCTATTTTGGTTCTATTTCTTTCATTGTGTCTGTTCATACAAATTTTCCCATGGATTGTTTTGTATTCATAAATTCTCAATGTACAATACTACTCTACTGCATTCATACAGCATAGTTTGTGCCTCTCCCCTTCCCAACCACACCTCAGTTGGTCAGAACCTGCTTTGTTTCCAGGTTTTGCTAGCACAAAGAACATCGCTAAGACTATTTTGGTATATTTTGGATATTTTGTTTTTCTCTTAGACTTCCATTAGGTATGTATTCAGTAGTTAGATTATCTATACTTAGGGTATACACAATATAACCTTTTCTTGCATTATTCCCAAATGATATCCAGAGAGTTTGGACTACTTGACAAATTCACCAAGGTACTAATATGCCTGTCTTCTCACTGTCCATCCAACACTGAATATTCACATTTTTAAATCATTAAAAAAAAGCAACCTTTGCCAATGGCATAGTGTGTGGTGAAACATCAGATTGATTTTATGACTTCTCTATAAGTTGGAACATATTTTCATGTGGTCATTTATAGTTTGTAATTATTCTTTTGAAACTACTCAAGGAGACACCCATCAGTTGGGGAATGGCTAAACAAATTGTGGTATATGAATGTAGAAGAATATTACATAAGAAACAATGAACACGAAGAATTCAAAGAAGTAAGACTTAAGTGAAATGACAAAGATTCAAATAAACAGATCCAGGAAAGCAGAATATAAAATTTAACTATAACAATGAAAATGAATTCAATAACAGCAGTAACAATAAAAAGCCAATTCTCTCTCTACCATGCATAATAAGCTTCCAGTAATGAACATTATTAATATTTTATGCATATACAACATTTTAAGATGTTATCTCATTTTATACAATTGAAGAAGGTATTTTCACAGAGAAGGAAACAAGCTTGGAAATGTTAAGTAATTTGCTTGAAATCATACGGTTAATAGAGCATATAGTAGAACTCAGGTCCCCTGACTTCAAGTCTCCAATTTTTGTTTCCTACTAGACTATTGCTGTCTTCTTGGGAAGACTGTATCTGCCCTCTAGGAACTTATGGTCTTATAGGGGGGAAAAATACATGAGTAACTATTATAGAAAGTTCAATGGGAGAGATGCCATTGAAGCGTTTCAGGGGTATAAAGGAAAGAAGTGGGTATTTTTTCCTCTGGGTATGGAAAGAGGAAGGGTCATGGCAAGAAGGCAACTTTTAGGTGGTACCACTTGATGGCCTAGGGGCAGCTAGGTGGCTCGCTGGACAGGGTATTGGGTCTGGAGTCAGAAGATCTGAGTTTGAATCTGGCCATTTACTACACTTACTAGCTGTGGGACCCTGGGCAAGTTACTTAACCCCTGTTTGCCTTAGTTCCTCATCTGTAAAATGGGGACCCACAGGAGAAGAAAATGACAAACCACTCCAGTATTTTTGCCACAGAGGTCACAAGCAGGGTCACATAGAGTTCACCAGGACTGAATGATTGAACAATGCCAGATGTCACCATGGCTACACTGATCTTATAAGAAAAATTGATGTAATGCTGAAATTATAGAGGCAGCTGAGCAGCACAGTAGATATAATAGTGGGCCTGGAGTCATAAAGACCTGAGTTCTAACACAGCCTCACTTATTAGCTATGTCTTGTTGACGTTATTGAGTCATTTCAATTGTGTCCAACCCTTTGTGACCCAATCTGGTGGTTTTTTTGGCAAAGATATTGGAAAGATTTGCCATTTCCTTTTCCAGCTCATTTTAAAGATGAGGAAATTGAGGCAAATGGGGTTAAGTGACTTGCCCAGAGTCACATGGCTAATAAGCATTTGAGGTCACATTTGAACTCAGATCTTCCTGTTTCAAGGCCTGGTACTCCATCCACTGTGCCACCTTAATAGATGTGTGACCCTGGGAACATTTCTTAAACTCTGGTGGCCTCAATTTCCTCAACTATGAAATAGGGGTAATAATAGCATCTACCTCAAAGGGTTATTGTGAGGATTAAATGATATAATATTTGGAAAAGCTCTTAACTCGGTGCGTGGCACATAGTAGGTACTTAATAAATTCTTATTATCACATGAGATTTGGAGGGAAGGGGATTTCGAAGTAATCTAGTTCAGTGGTATCAAACTCAAATAGAAATGGGGGGTGGACACCCATACATAAAGATCCTTATGGGCAGCAAGTTGACTTAAAAAACATATGTTTATAGATTTTCTTTTTATTTGATCAACACATTAAAATCAGATAGTAACTACCTTTTAATCTTTTTGATGTGTTGTGGCCACATGTGGCCCCTGGGCTGTATGTCTGACCACTGTGATCTAGTCAAACTCTTTCCCATAAGAGAGGAGGAAACTTGGGCCTAATGATGTCAATGACCTGCTCAAGGTCACACAGATAGTAAGCAACAGAGTTGGAATTAGAACCAGTTATTCTGACCTCAAATCCAGCATTCTTTCCAATTACATCAGGCTGCCTTCTCTCCTTTGTTTTATGAGTCAATTAGATGCCAAATGCTAGACCTGAAATCAGGAGAGGCATGGGATCAAATCCTACTGCGAACATTTATTGCCTATGTGACTTTTGACAAGTTACTTACATCTCTAAAACTCAATTTTCTCACCTATAAAATGGCAATGTTAACCTACATAGTATCAATGTCATATTACAGTTGTAAGGACCAAATGAGATAATGTTAAGTGAAATGCTTCTCAAATCACCTGATTTTCTTGTTATGTCCTTTCGCTTTCCTGATTCCTAACTTTTTTCTGCATTGCTGTCTCTTCTTAATTATTTTCTATCATCAAAAATATATCTGAAATATGTAATGCATTTTTTACATGCTGTAGTTTTCTAGGAAAAAAAAATACAATATAAATGCCTCAGAGAATTAGCATACCTTAGATCCATCATCAGAGCAAAGAACATTACAACTGGAGAGCACTTTAAAACACAGAAGATGGAATTTCAGATTTCGATGGACCCACAGTGCTTCAGTCCAATCCCTTCATTATATAGAGGAGGAATCAGAGCTTCAGAGATGTTAAACATTTGACTTTTAATTAATAACATAACACCAACTGAATATGGTATCTTTTGAGAAGTTCTTTATAACATTTGAGAAGCATGTACATATATGTATATATGTATGCATGTATACAAGTACACACATACATGTATAAAATGCTTCTGGCCCTATTACTGACTCGCAGACTTCCAAACTATTCTGTTTGGAATTTTCCAGAGTGCCTAGAGCTTACTTGACCTGGAATATCCAAGCATCCTGTGACCTTCTTGACTTGGAACAACCCTTTGAAAGGTCTGCCTACTTTTCCCATCAGTAAGTTCCTTCTGAAGCCTCCATTTCGTGGAAGGGGCCGGGCTGGCCCTAATTCTCCTCCTGATCCTTCTCCTGATTCCCAAACTGCCAAACTTGGGGGCAGGGATCGTCTTTCCTTTTGCTTGGCGAGTGCATCCCCAGTAGTTGCATTTCAAGTTTTAAACTTGCATGATGCTCACTCTGGGCTCATTTCCAATTCACACTGCTACTGATAAGCGGGATCCCTGAGAGGGGCTACTCTCAGAGTTCTAAGGATAACACTGGAAGAGCACCCCAAGTTTTGGCAGTACTTTTTAATTTGTCCTCTTGCTATACTATACCTTTTGAATAAATGCCTTTGTAAAGAAATGAGCCTACTGATCAGCCAAAATACCCTCAAGTACACATAAATTCTGGGCGTAAGAGTAGGTGTTACCTTAAAGCACAATGGTAGGAGACTTTGCTTAAAGGGAACACATGATCAAGGTAACTGAAAACTTGGGCCCTGCAGGACCCCTCTATATGCTTTCATTATCTAGAGGATCAACTCAGAGTTCATTAAAGGGTCTGGGGTTGGTGGTCAATGAGTTGTTCCATGGTTCAATGGGACTCCTCTAAGCACATGGCATGATAGTTGGATGAGTTAAGGCTGTGTCAAGCAGATCGCTTAGCTGTTGTCAAGACCTGGCAGATTATTTGGGTGCTGGGCTGCTATGAACTGGAATGAGCAGATCATTCAAATACCGAGCCCTTCACAGAACAGTGTCTGATGGATGGGTTCACTTTTCAATGTATAATTGAAGTCTTCATCACCTCCAGCCTCTGATTTGTGTGGGTATTGTAGTTATTTTGCAACTCTACTGTTAACATATCCTCCTCAGGAAGAGCAGTAACGTTCACCTTTGCAAAGAATGGGTGAACTTCTCTCTTACTGCTCAATGTTTCAGCTCTGAGGTTTGTCGCCTCCAAGTAGGAGGTGACAGAAGCCTAGTTTCTCCCACTTGACGATTGTTCCTGGTTCAGAGGAAGCTTCACTCAGGGACTCCACTTTTACTTATGATGCTCAGCCAAGTTACACTCCCAGACTCCTGTTGGGTCTTATGAGTGTCTGGGGACAAAGGTATTAAAGCCAACCATGCGAGTTCATTGGCTTGGGGGACTCTTCATATGAAATTGAATTATTCAACTTTCAGACCCTTTTTAAGGTGAAAAATATTTCCTTTGCATCTGAAAGGCATTCATTCATTTTCTTTTACATTTGAATCTCTGCTTTTGATCTTCCTAATCTTCCATTCAAGTCTCAAAGGGGCAGACTATTGCTTCTTTATGTCATAAAAAATTTCTTCAAAAAGAATGTCCTAGACAAGAGAACCATCTAACATTGCCAAATAAATAAATAGAACCCAGCCTATCTTAAGAGATATGACATAACTGATTACTAACATAGACTTTTCATAATCAGCTTTGTTAAGTTATCTATATCTATATCTATCTATCTATCTATCGAGAGAGAGTTATATTACTGACTAGTCCTAACAAGGGTCAGAATTAACAGTATTTTTAAAAAAATGGTCTGTTGTGATAGCCTTCTGAATAGACTCTCTTAGTCAGCCAACTAGAATTTATTAAGTATCTACCATGTGTCAGGAAGCACTAGGGATGTAAATAAAAGCAACACTCACACACACACACACACACATACTACATACACACACACACACACACTACATACACAAGTCCCTGCTCTCAAGGAGTTCAAAGTCTAATAGGGAGATAAGAAGTCAAGCATTTGTTAAGTATCTACAATGTTCCAGGCACTGTTTTAACTATATCATGCAAACTATATGCAAACAAGATATACATACAGAATAAATAGGAGCTAATCTCAAAGGGAAGTCATTAAGATTAAGGAGAACTCAGAAAGTCTTCTTGCAGAAACTGGGTTTTTAGCTGAGATGTTCCCCTGCCTCAAGTCTCTACCACTCCGATATATCTTACACTCAGCTGTTAAAGTGATCTTAGAGCATTGGCCTGACTTTATTCAATAAACTCCAAGGGTTTCCTATTATATCCAGGACAAAATTTCAAATTCACTGTTGGGCTTTTAAAGCCTTCATAACTTGGCCCCCGTCTACCTTTCTTGTCTTCTTAAACCTTATACCCCCTGACACACACACGTATTCCTGATACAGTGGCATTGGTTCTCTAGTGGTTCCTTGAAGCAGCCTCTCCATCTCCTGACCACACATTTTCTCTAGCTGTCTCCCATGCCTGAAATCCTCTCCCTTCTCTATTATGCAGGCTAGCTTCCCCAGCTTTCTTCTCAGGCTAAAATCCCAATTTCTGCAAGAAGTCTTTTTAGATCTCTCTGAAAACTAAAGACTTCCATATGAGATTTCCTTCAATTTTTCCTGTCTATACATTTTTATGCATATTTTAAATGCTGCCTCCCTCATTAGAGTATGAGCTCCTTGAAAGTAGGAGCTATTTTTTTGGATCCCCAAGGTTTAGCACAATGCTTGGTGTATAAAAAGTTGTCACCTATATTTCCTAATATATCCCTCTCTCACCTTCTGGGAAGCTATCATTTATAACAAATAAAGAGCAAGACTAACCAACACTAAAAAAAATCTAACATTAGCTGTAACATTACACAACTGTAGTACCTATACCTTTGCAAATAAAGGAGGAAAGTGTTGTCTCATCTCTTCTTTGGTTGGGGTCAAACTTGGTCATTACAGTTTCAAGGTATTCAGTGTTGATTTTTGTTATTCTTTCTAATTAATTCCAATTGTTACAGCCTTCGTGTGCATTGTTCTTTTTTCTGACTACTTACTTCACTTTTCTTCAGTTCCTATAGAACTACCTTTGCTTCTCTGCGTTCAGCACTTTGTAGATTTTTGCTGTATAACGCACTTCCTTCACTACATTTGTGTACCACGACTTGTTTAGTAATTCCCTCATCAATCAACATCTACTTGTTTTTTGGTTCTTTGCTACTATAAAAGGTGTTACTGTAAATATTTTGGTGCAAATGATGTCTTTCTTTTTTAATGCAAATTTCTTTTGAACCTGTGTCTATCAATGGAATCTCTGGGTTAAAGGGCACAGACATTTTAGTCACTCTCCTTTCATGGTTCCAAATTGCTTTCCAGAATGATTGGGCCAATACACAGATCCACTAATAGTGCATTAATGTGCTCATCTTTCCACAACACTAACTCTCTGCTCTGCCTTTTTTATGTTCTTTGACAATTTACTGGGTATGAGATGAAACCCCAGAGTTTGCTTTGTGTTTCTCCAATTGCTAATAATGGCATTTATTAATGGTATGGAGCAAGTGGTCAATATTTTGTAATTCTTATTTTGAAAATTCTTTATATTCTTTCACCACTTATATATCAAGATTCTCTCCAACTGTTATTTCTCACTCTATTTCTACACTTGGAGAAAAATAACACATAAAATAGGGAAAAAAAAGTGTGCCACAAACTCACATTTATAGAACCATTTGCAGTTACAAAGCTCTTTCACATACACATACTCATTAGATGCTTGCAACAATCTTGTGAGAGAGATAGGGCAGATATTATCATTCCTGATCTATAGATGAAGAAACTGAGGATGAAAGGAGTTAGGTGACAGACTCTACATCACACAGTTGTTTAGTGCCCAAGCTAATATTTAAATCAAGGCATCCTGTCTAAAGTCTAATGTTTTGTTGTTTTTCCAATACACTGAACTGTCTTTTACTTCAGAATGAAGTCACATAATCTTCTCCATCAGTCAAACAGAAAATTCTGTCTTTCCTTTTAATGAAATGGCATATAGTGAGGCTATTCATGCCATGCAGAATTACCTGGAGCATGAGAAACTTAGAGGGAAAATGTGATTACCTATTGTACGCAATATATATTGCACAGTAACTGCTAAGCTGCCAGCTAAATTGAATGAATGTTAATTTTAAATGAAAGAAAATAGAAACAGTAATTTATTTCTTTGGCTCTGAAGTACATTTTGTGAGTATGCAGCCAAATTTTGGGGGATTAAAATGTTCATAGGACTGGAAAATAAACAACAGTTACTGTGAAAGAAGGCTATTTAGATTTCTACAAAACAGTCACTCTGCTTTTAACAATTTCATCTATCACTGTTAATACCTTGAAGTGGAATCATTATCCTAGTGATCTTTGGATGTTGGATATAGTCATTATCTAAACCCTAGGTCCTATTTTCCTTGCTTCCCTTTCCTCCTTTAGGAATAAATTATTTGAAGCCTAATTCTCTGAAATATGGATCCATGTTCTTGTCTTAAAAGCCAGCAGAGGAAGAAAGGTCGGAATCAATATAATTTCATGAATGTTCCAAAAGGCCCTGTTCCCCACAAATACTTTGCCTGAAATTCCACCACTGATAATCCATTACTTTGACTTACACTGGACAGAGGCTTTGCCCTCAGCTAAAATAAAAACATCTCAGTGCCTGGACTATTATAGACTGTCATAGACACACAGATAGAGAATCACAGAATTTCAGAATTGGTAGAGCCCGCATCTACCATCCAGTCCAACACACACACCAAAAAAGAATCACTGCTATAATACACTCAGCAAGTAAATGAATGAATGAACTAGGATTTACTTTAAATGCCTGCTATTTGTTCATGGTCCAGTGTGCTAGGTGTTGGGGATACAAAGGCAAAAGTTTGAAAATTTCTACTGTTAAGAAGCTTATATTTTATTAGAGACAGACAATTTATATAAGGGAGTAGAAGTCAAGGGAGGGAACTTTCGTCCTTTTGGTCAAGGGGATTTTGAGTGGAGCCCTAATTCAATAGATTGTCATGCCTTTTCCAGTCGCAATGGAAGCACTGAGAGGAGTATTCCCAAAGCAAAAGCAATCAACCAACCAATCAATAAAAATTTATTAAACACTTACTATGTGCCAGGCAATGTGCTAAGCAGCGAGAATACAAAAAGAGCCAAAAAATAGTCTCTGCCTTCAAAGGTCTTACAATCTAATGTGAGAGATAACATTAGAATAAATATATACAAAGCAAGCTATATGCAGGATAAATAAGAAGTAATGGACAGAAGGAAGGCAGTAGAATTAAGAGGGGTAGAAGGTAAGATTTCCATTGATACTTAAAAGAAGCCAGGGAGTTCAGTAGTTGGAGCATAAGAGTTAGAGCCCTTCAGGCATGGAGGACAGCCAGAGGGGATGTCCAGAGCCAAGAGATAAGTGTCTTGTTTATGGAATAGCCAGGAGGCCAGTTTCATTGAATTAAAAGGTAAATGTCAGGGAGTAAGGTATAAGAAGATTGGAAACATAGGAGGGGGTTAGGTTATGAAGGGCTCTTAATGGCAAATAGAGCATTATGTATTTACTTCTGAAGCAATAGGAAAGTTGCTATCTTAGTCCTTTCATCTTATGGTTTTTGAAAATGAGTTCTTGATCACTTTTAAATATTGTCTTATTAGAAGCAGAGCAACGTTTTATCCTATGGAGATCCTTTTTGGATCCTGACTCTGTCATCCAGTGTACATGTTATCCCTCCCAATTCTTCATAAGAATATTATCCAAATCTGTATTTCAATCATTGACAAATAATTAAATAACCCAGCACCAAGCAGGGTTTCCTGGACTGTTTCACTGGACACCTCCTGCCATTTTGACATTGAATCATTCCTGTCTTCTCCTCAAATCATTCAACCAGTTTCTGTAGCCATTTATTTTGTACTGTCATGTAGCCTACATATTTTTCATAAGAATATCATGAGGTTTTATAAAATGCTCAGCTAAAATAAGGCTTAACACCGTTCCTTTAAATGATCAGTTTAGTAACTGTCAAAAAAAAAAGGAAAGAATATTCAGTTACTAAGGTATGATGATCTCTTGCTAAATCTAAATCTATGCTGCAGCTCCTTGTGAACTCTGATATCTAATTAATAATATACTCTAGATTTTTCCCCCAGAACTAGACCTAGAGTCAGGAAGATCTGGGTTTAAATCCAGCCTCAGATACTAGCTATGTGGCCCAGGGCCTCAATTTCTCATCAATAAAAAAGAGATAATAATAGCACCTTCCTCCCAGGATTGTGAGAAGAAAAAAGAAATAATATTTGTAAGGTGCTTTGAAAACCATAGATAGATAAAGATAGATAGATAGATAGATAGATAGATAGATAGATAGATAGATAGATAGATAGATACTCACACACATACATTTACAAACATAACACTTTTCAGTATTACAGATAGTAGCTAAGCAATCACATCTAACAAATCTTTCAGTCCCCTGTCTGGGAGGTGGGTTTGGGTGGGTGGGGAACAATCTGGTTTCATGTCAAATCATCCTGCTCTGGACATGGGTAGTTCAGTGGGACCAGGTGACTTGAATTCATGAGGAACAACTAAGTACTCTGTCTGGGTCTCAGCTCCTTATTGGCCATTTTTGTTCCCTACTTTTCAGTCCAGAAGTCATTTTCCTTGGCAGAAAAAAAAGAGAAGCAGATTAAAAATTGAGTATCTCTGCTTTCTGTTCCTGTCATCAATTATCATTGTCCTATCCAAACTCAGTGCTCTTATCCTTCTTTGATTATCTTCTTTTTCCCTACCATAACTTAAAACAAAACAAAATTTTTTTTATATGCATTTGGCTTCCTGCACCAGCTTTAGTTCATTCCAAGTTTTAAAAGACTTGACATTAATTCTTATAGAATTATGCCTTATATATTTTTATCATCTGTTAACTCCCATTGCTTCCATCTTCTGTGCACATCTTTCTAAAATCTGTTTGAGTTCTGTGAATCCACCTTGATCTATTCAGACAAATCCCCTTTTTTGGTCCTCACTGGAACTGTTTCTTTTGGGGTCTTCAGAATTTTGTTCATTAGACTATTATAGCTGGGAGAGACAGTGATTAATACTCACAATTTTTCAGAAGATAGAACTAAGGACAAGGGAGGCCAAGTGATGCCACAAATGTGCCAGTTGAATCTGTAGCATATCTGGTTTTAGAACCCAGGGCTCCTGATACACATTTAAATCCCTCCTACCCCCTACCCCACTGCTATAGCACACTAGCCCCAGTATAAATGTATTTACCATCTTTTCTGAGACTGTTTTTATAGGAATGTATAGATGGTATTAGCAAACTGTATGCCTTTAGAAGGAGAGTTAAAAGGCTATAATGGGCAGCTACATGCCACAATGAATAGAGTATTAGACCTGAAGTCAAGAAGATTCATTTTCCTGAGTTCAAATATGGTCTCAACCACTTACTAGCTTTGTGGCCTGTGCAAATCACTTACCCCTATTTGCCTCAGTTCCTCATCTTGAAAAATGAACTGGTGAAGGAAATGGGCAACCACTCCAGTATCTTTGCCAAGAAAATCCCAAATGGGGTCATGATTAGTTGGACATGACTAGAATATGTCTGAACAACAACAACAAAAGATCCTATTGTCATGACTTTTACTATGTTTTCAAGGACACACACAGCTTGGTCATGAAAGACATATCCACATATTGCTGCAATGAGAACAATAAACATTCATCTCTGGATATCCAGCCACAGATCTATTGTTTACATTTCAATTCTCTATACTCTACTTCCCCATGGCCATCCATGGAGATGTTCAGCCTTGCAGAAAAGAAAATTCAAGGGGATCATGGCTTCTGTCTTCAGGTGCTTGGATGGCTATTGGGTGATAGAAGAAATATATTTGTGTTTTTTTTTAACCCCACAGGTCAGAATTAGGAGTAACTGTTAGAAGTTAAAAGGAGGCGACTTTAGACTTGAAGTAAGGTGGAAGAAAGCTTCCCTAAAAATTATTTAGCCAAAAGTAGAATGGATTGCCTTGAATGATAGTGGATTTCCCCTCACTGGAGGCTTTCTGGCAAAAATTAGATGACTGCTTGTCACACAAGTGCTGTAAAGGTTGTTTTTTTTTTTTAATTTGGCTTGCACTAAATGGACATTGAGTTTTGCTACAACTCTAAAAATCTTTGATTCCTTGGTTTCTCAGAACTTCATTTCAAGCAGAACTACTTACTTTCAGGGTCTCAACATCTGACTGGAAGGGTCTCGATCTCTTTTTAAAAAAATAATTGTAATTGATGTTTTCTGTTTTTTACATTACCATCTGGTAACTAGTATCCTTTCCCCTCCCCAAGAACCATCCCCTGTGACAAATAGTGGGTTTTTTGGTTTTGTTTTAAGATAACATGCCTATAAATAAGAGTAAAGATTTCACAAAGCATTGTGAAGAAGCAACTTGTGCTTGTAAGCGCATACTCATCACCTTGAATTCTTGGCAACTTCTGTATTCCTTACTTTGGACAGCTCATCAATATACCTTGTGACACACACATATATACATACACATCTGTGTATGTGTATTCCTTCTGCTGCAATAAATTCCCCCCTCTCTTCTTTTCCATCCCCCAAAGAATGAATTTCTGCTCAGAAAGTATAAATTGAATAGACTCAAGTAGTAGGAGCAAAAAGTCCAGGTTCTCCTGTACTTTCGGTGTTGGCTTCAGACAATACCTTTGTGGGAGAAAGTTGCCCACCTCAAGGTTATTGATCATAGCTGATGCCTTGTTGATCCCACTGCTCAGCTACCCGGTTTTCTTTACTGTGACAACAGGTATAGTCTTTCAGTGCATCTACAGACTTTGTTCAGTTGCCTTTCTTATCCTGAATAATAATAATAATGATGATGATGATAGCTTGCATTTATATAGCGTGTTAAGATCTACAAAGTAATTTACAGATGCAATCTAATTTAATCCTCACAGAAATTCTGAGGGGTAGTTGCTATTAATATCCCCATTTTATTGATAAAGAAAGTGAAACTGTGGGAGGTTGAATGACTTGTCCCAGGTCACACAGTTGGTAAGCATTTGAGGGAGTATTTCAATTCATCTTCCTGACTGTATGCCTAGGACACTATCTATTTGCCACTTAGTGTCATTCTTACTTGGAATGCATCAGAATTGTCCCTTACCCTGGAAGGATATCTGTTTTATCTAATACACTAAACACATATCCCAGAATTCTTATTAGGCTAGTCAGCAGTCATATTTGTATCACTTTGCCTTCTAGACTATCTTGCTCAGTGTATCACAAAAAATCTCCATGGTGAATGCCAAACAATTTTGAGGTAGATGCAGTATTTTTTGAGTTATTTGCAAACAAAATTAGCCTGCAGCCTTAGGATCTATGGAGAAACCATTTTATCTACTTTAAATATTTTAAATACATTTTTAACAACCTGACTATCCTGTTTGAATGTATTTTTAATTATTATGTTTTCAGAGAAGGGATATTAAAACCAGAAAGGAAAAAAAATCAACTCCTATTACAATATCTAGTAAGGAATTATTCAGTGTATAATAAATATTTACTCTGGAATTAAAGGACAAGTAATTTCTATAGTTTGTGAAGGAAAACTTATTTCCATGTGTTCAGAAAGGATCCATGTTAGAATTTTCACATTTTTGCTTGAATTATTGCCTTTTCTTTCATCCAGGGAGAAAGAAGATGCAAAGCCTAAGGTAAGACTGGAGTGGCTGGTTTAGGAGGATTTTTTTTTTCATAACAATTCTGTGAGTTAGTTTAGGCAAATATCATTTCCATTTTGCAGGTAAAGAAACTGAGCTTCAAACAAATCAAGTGGCTTTCCCAGTTCACTCAGGTAGAAAGTGACAGTCTTCTTAACTTCCTATAATGTTAAACCTGTAAGGGAGCTCAGAAATTTACAAAATTATTTTTTTCTTTTTCTATCACCTCTTTTTTGAAACATATCCCTCCTCCTCCTACTTAGTAACCCATAACATAACAAAAAATAAAAAGGAAGAGAAAAAAAAGCAGTTCAGCAAAGTAACACACACCAACCAAGTCTGTCAGTATATGCGATATTCCCGATTCGTGGTTGCCCTTCTCTATAAAGAAAGGAGGGAGGGATATTTTTTTCACCTTTGACAGACTTGGTCCTTAAAATTCCACAACCTTCAGTTTCAGTTTCATTATTAATGAATGTTATTCTTTCTACTTATGTTTTTGTCTCTATGCATATTTTCTTGGTTCTACTTTCTTCTCTCTCCATCAGTTCACATAAACCTTCATGCCTCTTCCTCCCTGCCTCTTTCATAGCCTTTTCCTTGCTTTGACTAGCCTCCTGCTTCCACTTCTCCCTCTCTTTTCTTTCTGCCTGTTCCTGTTCCTTTCATTGTATTTTTTCAAAGTAAGAAACTCTTTTTGTATCAGTCTTGTGTCCAAAATATAGAAGAAATATAGAGGAATAAGAAATAATGAAAGGACCATATTGATGTCTCTCAGAAATTATAATTTGGACAAATAAATACATATAAAGTTTTATTTCCTGCAGTTTTTTCCTCTGAGGAAATGGCAGGAGGGACCCAGAAGGGGGAGCTCTAAAAACAAATTGCCTGTTTCATTACTTTGCCTTCTGGCTGTTTCACCAAACTCAAGCCTCAAACAAACATGGATTTCCAGTGTGTTTTCTGGGAGATTCTCTCCTTTAGCTACAGAACTGTTGAGAAACTCCAGATGTTCAAAACTGATTTGCTAATTTTGAAATCTTTATTTGAAGAATACCATGTGGCTACCACCCCTTCTATTAAGCAACATTGACGGGATTATCTTTCTCACCTAAATTTCCTGTTTCTAAAATCTTGGATTTTCCATTAAGGAGGGGGGATTACCTATATTGCCTCCATGTTATCCCTTCATAAATCCAATTAGATGAAAAGTAATCTGACTACCCTCATTTAATTATACCATGTAATAATAATAGTAATGCTTTGTACCTACACAGTACTCTCCATCTTCAAAGTGATTTACAAGCCTCAGCTAATTAATCCTCCCTCTCTTATTTCTTTGAGGTAGAGAGTAATAGCTAGAGGGAGGCCCTTGGTGAGGAAGAAGTTAGTAGGGAAAAGATGGGTTATGGGGATCCCTGGGGAAGTAGATTCATATCCCCCTCAATGACTGAAGAAATCCTTCCTTCCATTTTCCAGTCATTCTAGTCTTTTCTCTTCTTTTCCTCTCTCTCCCTCTCCTCTACTTCTTACTTTCCCCTTCTTCTCTTTCAAACCCAGTGAATGGGTCAGTAGCACAGGGAAAAGAACACTGGCTCTGAAGTTAGAGGATCTGGATTCAAATCCTACCTCTGATGTTGCCAATGTGACCTAGGACAAGTCTGTGGGGCTCAGTTTCCTTCTCTATTTTTTTTTTGCTTTTTGGAGGGCAGTTGGGGTTAAGTGACTTGCCCAAGGTCACAGGGTTAGTTTTTGTGTTAAGTGTCTGAAGCTGGATTTGAATTCAGGTCCTCCTGACTCCAGGGCTGGTGCTCTATTCACTGAGCCACCTAGCCACCCCTCCTTCTCTATTAAAGGAGATGATTTACTAGACACCTGAGGCAACTTCTGTCTTTATGGCTAATTCCTTTCTTCTTTCCTTCTAAAAATATTAAATGAAACTGTGTGATACAGTAAGAAGACCACTGGATTTAGATTGAGAAGTCCTGAACTTGAATCCCAGATCTGCTGTTTCTACTTCTGTAATAAAATAAAAATTCTGTAAATAAAATCTTGCTTTCATGGCTTTCAGTTTTCTACTCTCTCAAATGAGTGGGTTAGAGAAAACAATCCCTAAGGTCTCTTCTAAATCCAGAATCCTATGATAATATTGTCCTATTTATTGGCTGCCCAGTGCATATATAGATAACACTTGGATTATTCTTAGGGTAGTCTTCCAAAGAGTTGTTCTAATTAAGGAAAAGAGATACATTCATATGAAATAAAAACTTAAGAATGTAATAAGGTGGTGTATGTTTAGGTACCAAATGAACAATACAATAACTGTCACAGGAGAAAAGGAGATCTCTGAGGGCTAAGGAAGGTGGGAATTGAGGTGATCAGTGGAAAGTGAATAGGATTTGGGTGGCTGGAGAAAAGGGAATAGAATATTCCAGGCACAAGGACTGGTAGGAATGATCTTGGTTTATTTGAAAAGTGGGGCATAAGCCAATATATCTGGAATGAAGAGTATATTGGGGCAGGGAGAAGTAGGAGATGAGACTAGAAAGGTATGTAAAAGTCAAGTTCTAGAAGGCTCTGGAATGGTAAGCCAAGGAATTTGGAAATTAAGTGATTTATAATAAAATAATTTGGGTTCTGTTACCACTAAGAGGCAGGATGGTACATAATAGCACATTAGATTTGGCTTGAATAAGATGGGCTGCATTCAAATCCTGAAGTGTGACATGTGGCTTAAACTCTTTGGGCCTTAGTTCCTTCATTTGCAAAATAAGGAGCTTAGACTCACCTCTGTCATCCTTTCCAGCTCTAGATCTATAAGTCTATGAACCTGTATATCATTGGTCAAGTTGCCTAATTTTATGAGATGACGGATTCCTAATCTGTCAACTGAGGATGTTGGGCCAATTCAGTGCCTCACAACCTTTTAGAGAATGACAAAAAAAGTCATAGACCTTCCTGTGATGGTAGCATGATTAGTACTTGTGGATTACAAAGCTCTACTATGGTCCTGGCAAAAAACCAAACAAACAAACAAAAAAACTTTTCATTTTTCACATACAATGCTCCATCTCCCATCTTTGTGCCTTTACATGGACTATCTCTAATGATGACCCTAATTTGCTTCAGAGCCTAGTTCAAGCACAGCCTCCCAAGTGAACCCTTTCCTAATCCTTAACTGCTAGTTCTTCTCCCACAAATTGTCTTTTATTTTCTTTATGTAGAGATTGTGAGTTTGAAACTTGAAGTCACTCTCTTTGGTGACCCTTGGAAGAGATGTGGTGAAAAATAAAGCTATACTTTTATATGTATATGTTCTTTTCTCCAATAGAATATAAACTCCCTGAGGGCAGACATGTTTTCATTTTTGTATTTGTATCTCTAGTGCTAGCACAGTAGCTGGCACCTACAAATTCATATTTGGCTGATACATGATGATGTGTATATGGGCCCATGGGCCATTTGCAACAGCTCCTGGGACTCTCAAGTCCTGAATGAGACCCACTGCTTGGGAGCCACTGAGGGAAATTATTATTAAGATTCCTTTTAACTCTAAACTTTAGGATTTTATAATCTACAATGTAGTTGTGGTCTAGGGGGATATTAGTGTCTGTAGGAGAGAAGGACTTAAATCCAGTCTGGGGAGTTACACTTAATGGTGTTCCCAACATCATGATTTGTTCCCTTTAGGCAGGGATAGCTCTGAACTGCCCTCTGGCCACAGAGAATCTGTTCTGTGTAAAGGCTATAGAGAATTATATCCACTCCTTCATTTCCTCAAGTCACAAGTCTCTCACCCTCACTATACAGATGCTTTTTTCCTCCCATCTTGTCCTTGGTAGTAATAGAAAGCATCTGCTCACTGTCTGCCTGTAATCCTCCCTACACTTTAAGACTATTATTAAGCCCGCCCCCCCCCTCCTTTTTTCAGGTGAAATCATCCAATAAATGAGGAATTTGGGGAGAAAGGCAGCAGGGCATGTTCGGCAAAGTCAGAGTGGTTAATACAAGCTGGGGCCTTGTTAAACATGGATATGCTGCAATATAGGTTACCACATAGGGTGCCTTTACTGACTCAGAGGGTTTTGCAGCGTTCTTTCTTTCTTTCCTTTTTGGGTTCTTAAAAAGAAGAGAGTTCCTGGGGCTATAAAGTGAGTCACCTAGGCTGTTAATTGAACCACAGTAAATTAAAGCTTCATAATATAAATCCATCTTCTTGTGATGACAGCTACCCCGGGGAGGCGTTAGAACATGTAGAGAAGGAGGTGTATACCGTTCACAATGGAGGTGGGTAAAAGACTCAGAGGGTGCAGTCGAGGGGAAGGAAGACATGTTTATATTCAAAAAGCTTCCATTCAGAGCAGAGTTCTGGTGTTCTGGTATAGCAAGAGAGATGGAAGAATGGGATAGGCCTTTCTAGCCTAAGGAGAAATCCCAGGGTTTCTGAGGTCAGAGGTATTTGCTCCTGTTAGAAGAGAGTTCTGAAACAATTACTCTTTGGTCTCAGGCTCACTCAAATACAGCACAAATTCATCTGAACACTGGCCAGGGAAAGGTGATCCTTGTTAAGATGGTATTAACTTATTGGCTTTGTCTATCTGATCTAATTCTGAATAGATCAAAGGTACGGAAAAGGGAAAAAATACAAAAAGTTAAAGTCAAAGAATCTCAACCACAGTAGAAATGGGAGATGAATCTGAAATTAAGCCTGAAATTAGAATATTAGAAGGAACAGAATGCATTTTGAGGTCACTTATTTCTTTCTAGAAAACTCTCTTACTAAGGAAGATGAATTTCTTGGGGAGGAAGTCTGGTCAAGTGAAAAAGAAATGAATTTAAATTCAGAAGACCCAGGTTCAAATCTAAACCTTGCTATTTATACCAAGGTAACTTTGGACAAGTCTCTTTAGGCTTTGGTTTCCTTACCTGCAAAATTAAGAGGTTGGACTACATGTTGTCTAAGGTCTCTCCCATCTCTAAATTCTTTCCTTACTTGTATATTAGAAGTGTAACTATGGTCAGATTATTTCCCTTCTCTAAGCTTTGGAGGTCTCATTTGTAAAATGGGGAAAATTAATAATATGTGTTGATGTTTCTGGACTTACTCTGCCGGAGTGAGGTCGACTATCTCACCTCTCAGGGTACCAGAAGTACTGCATTAGAAATGGGGTGTGACTTTTTCTAATGCTATTAACTTGAGGCCCCATTTGACCCTGGAGACAAATACTCCTCTATCCCAACTTGTTCCCTGGAGAGAGTGTGCTCAAATGTATTGCAGAATCTACACAGCATTTGCTACCCTAGCTTCATTTCCAAATGCCAGCAGGATTGTTCCTTGTCTCAGCAACCATTAGGCTGGATCCCTCAGGTCTTTCTAGAAGGCTGTCTGGTTTCAAAGTCTGCCATGAATTCTGGGACTGGCTCTCCTGACCTTTTAGAGCTCTCAAGGTTGTAGCCCTCTTTAATCTCCTTTACTTAAAAACAGTAAAGAACAGACACAGCAGAGATGAAGCTACATCAGGGCTGCCTTGATTCCCTTTCCCAACTACCACCACCACCACCACCATGACAACACAACAGGAGCATGATATAGTCACTCTATCAATCAGCAAACATTTGTTTAAAAAAAAAGTAAATTGCTCTCTTTTTTTTTTCTTGTTTTGCTTTGTTTCCTCTTTTCCATTGTTCATTCCATGGGTTATAATCCTTCTTTGCAACCTGACTAATGTTTAAGTTGAAAGTATCTGCAGATCCTATATTTGATTGCAAAGGGGGGGAGGAGAGGGAAGGGGAGAAAATTAAAAACTCAAGGGATTGTGGAACTGAATATTGTAAACTAAAAGTAAATAAATAAATTAATAAAAATTTAAAAAAAGTAATTACTATGTGCCAAGCATTGTGCTAAGTGCTGAAATAGAAAGACAGGCAAAAACATGGTCTAGGACTGAACCTTGTCATGAGGGAGACATATCCAGAAGACTGTACACACAAAACATAAATAATGTAAATAGAAGCTAATTTCAAAGGGGAGCTACTAGTGATGGATGGCAACAAAGTAATGCAATGGATAGCAACTGGCCTTGCAGTCAGGAGGACCTTAGTTCATATCTGGCCTCAGACACTTACTAGCTACATGACCCTGGGCAAGTCACTTGACCTTGTTAGCCTAAGTTCCTCATCTGTAAAATGAGGTGGAGAAGGAAATGGCAAACTGTTTCAGTATTTTTGACAAGAAAACCCCAAATGGGGTCACAAAGAGTTGGACTGGACTGAAATGAGTCAACAACAATAACAATAACAGCCAGCAGTGGGGGGTGAGGGGTATTTGAGTCAGGTAAAATATTTGTGGATGGTAGGATTTGAATTGAGACTCTAAGGGAGCCATATATATATATATATAGGTATAGGGAATAATCAGTGAAAAGGTACCACATTAAAAGATAGAATCTTGTCAGCAAGCTATGGGAGGAAAGCCACTGTTACTGGATTGTAGAAGAGTCAAGTTTAAGAACACTGGAAAGGCAGGAAGGAGCCAGTTTATAAAGAATTTTAAAAGACAATGGATTTTATATATGATCCTGGTGATAATATGGAGTCACTGGATTAAATTAAGTAAATGGGCTGATATGGTCAGACTTAAGTTTTTAGAAAGATCTCTTTGCACCTGAGAGGAAGATGGACTGGATTCAGGAGATCAATTAGACCTGAGTCAGGGAGACCAATTGGAAGGTTGCTGGACCAGGAGTCGAGGCCACATGTGGTCCTCTAGGTCCTTAAGTGCAGCCCTTCTGAATCTAAACTTCGAAGAACACATTCCTTTAATAAAAGGATTAGTTTTGTAAAACTTGGACTTAGAAGGCTTCACTCAAGGACCTAGAAGGCTGTATATGGCCTCGAGGTTGTAGTTCCCACACCCCTGAAGGTCTGTCCTAGGATTGTGGCAGCTTCAGAGAAAAGAAGGTGAGTTGTAGAAGAGATGTTGTCAAGGTAGAAATAATGTTTGGTAATCAATAAGATGTGTAGGATGAGTAAGAGTGAGGAGTAGAGCATGGCACCAAGGTTTCAGGTATAACTTGGGAAGATGGTTCTTGGGCAACAGGAAGTTCATAATAGGGTAGGGATTAGGAAAAAGCTTCTGAGTTCTGTTTTTGACTTGCTGAGTTTGGGGTGTTTACAGGAAATCCAGTTCAAAATGTTGAAAAGGGGGGCGGCTAGGTGGCACAGTGAATAGAGCACAGGTCCTGGAGTCAGGAGGACCTGGGTTTGGATCTGGCCTCAGACACTTAACACAAAAAATAGCTGTGTGAGACTTTAGGCCAGTCACTTAATCCCAATTGCCCTCCAAAAAGCAAAAAACAACAACAAAATATTGAAAAGGCAGCTGGTATTGAGAGGATGGAGCCCAGGAGAACAGTTAGGGCTGAATATCTGGATCTAGTAATAATCTACATAGAGATGATCATTGAACCCATGAGAGCTGATGGGATCACCAAGTGACAGTGTGATTAGGAGAAGAGGACCTAAGATAGAGGCTTGGGAAGCACCCAAGGTTCACGAGCATGACCTGGATGTAGATCTAGCAAAGGAGCCTGAGAAGTAGTCAGAAAGGTGGGAGGACTAGGAGAGGGCAGTGTCAGGAAAACCTGAAGAGGAGACTCTATCTAGGAGAAGAGGATGATGCCACGGTGGCAGCAGCTGCAGAGAGGTCAAGACAAATGGGAAAAGTACAAGAGTAAAAAGCAGAATCCCAGAGTTAAAGTCTTGCATCTGCTGCTTACCATCTCATATGAACATGGGGGAGTTACTGAGCTTCTTTATGCCTCAGTTTCTTCTTCCATAAAATAAGGGGGTTGGACTGTCATGGACCCTTTCAGCTTCAATCTATGATTCTATGGTTCTCTGACCCCCTTGAAAAGTCACATGACATGCAGAAGAAGGAAAATGGAGGCTAAAAAAAAGAAAGAAGGCAGTAATCAAAGACTTGAAACAGTAAAAGACCATGAGGAAACATCTTTGTCTAATGTTTGGGGCAGAGTGCATGGTGATTGCTACCTTGACTCCATGTCCAAAAACAACAGGAGCTTCTTTGTCTGTCTCTGATCTATAGGAATGTAGAATTCCAGACAAGCCACATTCCTCTTCACTTCCTGGTTTTGCTTCCTCCCCAGAAATGGTTAACAATGCAAAAGAAAACAAAGCCTCCTGATTTTTGAAGCCAGCAAGGCAGCTGTGTCTTGGACAACAGAGACCCACCTGAGAAAGCAATATTTGAAACATTTTTAGGACTTAAAAAAAAAAAGAAGTAAAACAAAAAAAGTTGTTTGGGATTACAAAGCAGAATATTATATAAAGATTCTTGCCCTTGGGGGACATGATGGCACTAATTACTGTGTACTGGGGGGAAAAATCTTTTTCAAGATCTTGGTTGCTGATGCTATATATTCAACAGCTGCTGCTTACCCAGACTTTGTTTTCAGTCATTTGTCTTTTAAAAAGGTGATTTTCAGTAATCCCATCAGTTCCCCAGGGTGCTGTTCCCAGTGCCAAAATTTTGGAATTACTAGGCAAATGTGGTATAAGGCTGATCTGTCTATCATGACCTTCTTTGTGAGCTGGTTCACCGCCTTCCCTCCCCAACCCATCATTGAGACAGTTTGGTCTGTTGTTTGAACATGGCTCATATTTCATCACAGGATTATAGAACTATTTCTAAACTAAATCTCGAAAGGAACTTAGAGGGCCTTCTCTAATTTTACAAATGAGGAAAATGAGCCTTAGGGAGGTAAAATAACTTGTCAAAGATAGTGTCAGAAAAGGAAATTGAGCCTAAGTTTTCTGAAGAGCCAGTAAATACTGTTTTCATGGTACCATGTTTCCTTCAGTGGTCTCTTAAACACACACATTCTCATTTCTGGACTTTTTCTTCTGGTATTTTGATGACCTTTCTCTCTTCTTTTCAGTTTATCTAATCCTTTTCTTAAGATAGCAGTTCTCCAAATGTGATCTGGGACTCCTGCATCTCCCTGGGAACTGTCTGATGTTCTGAAGACAAAATTATTTTCATAATGATACCAAAACATTTTAATTTCTAGTATGGTAAATACTGATAGATAAACCTACATAAACAAAAAAACTCTTTGTGGTTCTCAATACTTTTTTTTTTTTTGCAGGGCAATTGGGGTTAAGTGATTTGCCCAAAGCCACACAAGTAGTAATTGTGTCAAGTGTCTAAGGCCGGATTTGAACCCAGGTCTTCCTGACTCCAGGGCCGGTGCTCTATTCATTGCACCACCTAGCCACCTCAAATTCTCAATACTTTTTAAGAGTGAAAAGATTTCCTGAGAGTAAAACACTTGAGAACATAGAATAGCAGTGCTAGGAAGTACCTCAGGGTTCATTTTGTCCAACTCCTTCATTTGATAGATGAGTGATTTTCTACAGAGAGAGTTCATGCCAGAACCAATACTAGAATACAAGTCTCCTTATTTACTCATAGAATCTCAGGGTTGGAATAGTGATGAGTTGACTCTTACATAGAACTTTAAGATTTGCAAAATATTGATATTTGACATATTCAATCCTTACAAAAATCTATGAAGTATTCCAGGTATTATGATCATACTTTTATGGATAACAGATTTAGAGGGGGAAATGATCATACAGCTAGTAGTTTCCAGCTTTGCACCCAGGTTTCTCTTGATTCTAGTCGAAGCATTCTGACCTTGTAGTCTTCTACTGTATTTTACTGCCTCTCTATACAGCCCTACCTCTCTAGAAAGAAACTTAAGGGACCATCTAACCCAATCTTTTCATGTTGTAGTTGAGAAAACAGGCTTGGAGAGGGGCTATGACTTTCCTTTATTGAAATTTTCAACAAGTGAGTAGAAGGGTCAGGATTAGAACTTCCATCTCTTGATCCTCTCTTAACAACAAAGCCTCCTGTTAGGCCAAGTCCCAGTCACATTTGGGCAGCTAGGTGGTGCACTGGATAAGAGTGTTATACCTTAAGTCAGAAAGATTTAATCTTTCTGAGTTCAAATCTGACCTCAGACACTTAGCTGTGTGAGCTTGGGCAAGCAATTTTTTACTTGTTTGCCTCAGTTTCCTCATCTATAAAATGAATTGGAGAAAGAAATGGCAAATTACTTTAGTATCTTTGCAAAGAAAACCCTAAATAGGGTTATGAAGAATCAGATGCGAGCAAAATGATTCAATAACAATGGTTCTATTTGTTTATTCGTGGAACAAACTATTCGTGGAACATTGACTACCTAAGACAGAGAACCTGCCTTTAAGGAACTTGTAATTTAACAAGAAGGATAAGATATGTGCACAAATAACTACCATACAAGTTAGAAGGTCATGTAAGGCCATAAAATTTGTACAAGGTGCCATGGAAAGTGAGAGGAAGGAATTTGCGGGAATTAAGGAAGGCTTCAGAGAGAAGTAGGCAGGAGATGTGAATTGAATGGATGAATGCAAAAAAGCATTTATTAAGCCTTTACTATGTGCCAGGCACTGTGATAAATGACAGATAAAAATACAAACATTCAAGGCTGTCTCTGTCTTGAAGGAATTTATATTAACCATTTTATTTTACTTTTAATTTATGGAATAAAATAAGCATTTCTATAACAGTAGGATAAAAAAGTTGATTGCATGTGAAATAATAAATCTATTTACAAGTAGCTATTCCTTTCAAATATGCAATAAAATTATCATATAAATTTATTTTTTTCTCTTTCCCTCCACCCACCCTCAGCCCTAGAGATGGTTGCCATTAGACACAAATAGGTATACATGCAAAATTATCTATACATACTTCTACTTATCAGTTCTTTCTCTTGATATAGATAGCATCTTTCTTCATATGTCCTTAAGAGTTAATTTGAATATTTACAATAGTCAAAATGAGTTATTCATTCAAAGTCTTTCTTAAAACAATATTGCTGTTACTGTATACAATAATCTCTTGATTCTACTTATCGAGCTTTTCATTATTTCATGCAAGTCTATCCATATTTTTCTAAAATCATTGAGCTCATCATTTCTTATAGCACATTGGTATTCTGTCACAATCACATGCCACAACTTGTTCAGTCATTCCCTAATTGATGGGCATCCCTGCAGTTTCCAGTTCTTTGTGAACACAAAGAGAGCTATTATAAACATTTTAGAACATATAGGACCTTTTTCCTTTTCCCTAATTATTTTCAGAAATAGACCAAGTAGTTGTATTGCTGGGTCAAAGGATATATACATCATTGAATAACTCTTTGGGCATAATGAGTCAGTGTCCCAATTTTTCCATATCCCCTCCAACATTTGTCACTTTCCCCTTCTATCATTTATATTTCTCAAATCAACAAGGATTTAGAGCATTTTTTTCATATGACTATAAACTGTTTTGATTTCTTCATTGGAAAACTGCCTGTTCATATCCTTTTAACCATTTAGCAATTGAGGAATGACTTGTATTCTTACAGATTTGACATTAAACATTTTTTTAAAGCATTTAAAAATTTCTTAACTTAACCATGAAAAAGGACACTTTCATATAAACAGAACACAGAAAAGATTCTATATGAAACCATGAAAGTCTATTTCATCTGACCAGTTTTTTTTTAAGTATATAATAGGGGCAGAGCCAAGATGGCAGAGTAGAAGCAGGAACGTGCTTAAGCCTCCACACCAACCACCTCCAATACCTGTAAAATATGACCTTAAAAATTTTTAGAGCTACAGAATCCACAAAGTGACAGAGAGAAACAAATCTGTTGAAGGCAGCCTGGCAGGCCTATGGGAAGGCTCTATTGCACCAGACTGGGGACCAAGTGCAATCCTGCTTGAGCCGCCCAGGCCCAAACCCAGGAGGCCTGGACCAATGACCCAGACTGGCTGGAGCAGATTTCAGGAGAGTGAATCACCAGCAGCTGTGGTGGTTTTCCAGATTCCTCAACCCATAAATGACAAAGAGAAAATAAAAGGTCAGTGGAGGAACTCTGTCAGAACCAGGTGACCAAAGAGCATGGTCTAGCCAGCCCTTGCACCTGAGGTGAGAGGTGTCAGAGGCTCAGCGGCTACAGCTGCTGCTGCATTGCTGCCTCTGGAGCTCCTGGCCTGCAGCTTGTAGGGGGAACAAGTCACCATTCAGAGGGCAATCCTCTTGCTCTGAACTTCTTGGATCTGGGTCGCATTCTTAGGTGGTGATCCTGGGGTAAGAGACGCCAGTGTGCCAGAGCTCCTGATGTCTGTATAGAGGGTGCCCTCCTCAGACCTCTGACAACATTTGTGAAAACCCCAGCAATTTAGGACACAACTTGCTCTACTCTGGAAGCAGAGTTCTCCTGTGGCAAAGAGCTCAAAAGTCAAGTAATTGGCTAGCAAGATGAGCAAGCAGAAGAAGTGTAATCAGACCATAGAATCCTTTTTTGGGGGCAAAAAGGATCAAAACATGGAACCAGAAGAACACAACAAAGTCAAAACTCCTGCATCAAAGAGCTTCCAAGAAAAGGGGCAGCTAGGTGGCACAGTGAATAGAGCACTGGCCATGGAGTCAGGAAGACCTGAGTTCAAATTCGGCCTCAGACACTTAACACACACACACACACACACACACACACACACACACACACAAACTAGCCATGTGGCCTTGGGCAAGTCACTTAACCCCAACTGCACTCCAAAAAGCCAAAAAAAAAAAGCTTCCAAGAAAAATATGAACTGGTTACAGGCCATGAAGGAGCTCAAGAAGTATTTTGAAAATCAAGTAAGAGAAGTAGAGGAAAAATTGGGAAGAGAAATGAGAATGATGCAAGAAAATCATGAAAAGCAAGTCAACAGCCTGCTAAAGAAGACCCAAAAATATGCTGAAGAAAATAACTCCTTAAAAAATAGGTTAACTCAAATGTCAAATGAGGCCCAAAAAGCCATTGAGGAGAAGAATGCCTTAAAAATCTGAATTGCCCAGATGAAAAAGGAATTAAAAAAACTCACTGAAGAGAATAATTCCTTCAGAGTTAGATTGGAGCAAATGGAAGCTAATGATTTTATGAGAAATCAAGATACTATAAAACAGATTTAAACAAATGAAAAAATAGAAGACAATGTGAAATGTCTCATTGGAAAAACCATTGACTTGGAAAATAGATCCAGGAGAGATAATTTAAAAATGATTGGACTACATGAAAGCCATGATCAAAAAAAGAGGCAAGAAATCATCCTTCAAGAAATTCTCAAGGAAAATTGCCCTGATATTCTAGAACCAGAGGGCAAAATAGAAATCCAAAGAATTCACAGATCGCCTCTTGAAAAAGATGCCCAAAAGAAAACTCCTAGGAATATCATAGCCAAATTCCAGAATTCCCAGGTCAAGGAGAAAATATTACAAGCTGTCAGGAAGAAATAATTCTAGTATTGTGGAAACACAATCAGGACAACACAAGATCTAGCAGCTTCTATATTAAGGGATTAAAGGGCTTGGAATATGATATGCTGGAGGTCATAGTATGTTATTGGATTAAAACGAAGAATCACCTACTCAGCAAAACTGAGTATAATGCTTCAGGGGAAAATATGGTCATTCAGTGAAATAGAGGACTTTCAAGTATTCTTTTTGGAAAAAAAACAGAGCTGAACAGAAAATTTGACTTTCAAATACAAGAAGCATGAGAAACATGAGAATGTAAACAGGAAAGAGAAACCATAAGGAACTTATTAAAGTTGAGCTATTTATATTCCTACTTGGAATAATGATAATTGTAATTCATGAGACTTTTCTCAGTATCAGGATAGTTGAAGGGAATATATATGTGCATATATATGTATGTATAGGAGGATGTATGCGTATATATATACATACATATATATATATGTGAGTGTGGGCATTTGTATGTTCATGTATACATAGACAGAGGGCACAGGATGAGTTGACTATGAAGGAATGATATGTAACAAATAAAATTAAGAGATGAGAGAGGAATATATTGGGAGGAGAAAGGGAGAGACAGAATAGGGTAAATTATCTCATATAAAACAGGCAATGGAAAACTGTTACAATGGAGGGGAAGAGCAGGAAGGTGAAAGGGAATGGGACAACCTGATTCTCATTGAATTTGGCTTAAGGAGGGAATAACATATACACTCATTTGTGTATCTTACCCTACAGGATAGTGGGGAGGAAGGGAATAAGAGGGGGGATGATAGAAGGGAGGGCAGATTGGGAGAGAGGGTAGTTAGAAGCAAACACTTTTGAAAAGGGACAGGGTTAAAGTAGAAAATAGTATAAGTGGGGGGTGGATAGGATGGAGGGAAATATAGTTAGTCTTTCACAAAGTAACTACTATGGAAATGTTTTGCATAACTACTCATGTACAACCTATATTAAATTGCTTGTCTTCCCAGTGGAGATGGGTGAGGAGAAGAAGGGAAATAATCTGGAAATCAAAGTTTTAAAAACAAATGTTAAAAAAAAAATTGTTTTTTATATGCAACTGGGAAATAAGATATACAGGCACTGGTGTATAGAAATCCATCTTGCCCTATAAGAAAGTAAGGGAGAAAGGGTATAGGGGAGGATTTAAGAGAGAGCAGATTGGGGGAAGGGGTATTCAGTATACTTGCCATCTTGGGGTCAGGGGTAGGGAAAAGACCAGGAGATAAATTTGTAACTCAAAATCTTGTGGAAATGAATGTTGAAATCTAAAAATAAATAACCCTTAATTAATTTTTTAAGTATATAATAAATTCTATGCATTACTTTCAAAATTAACCTGCTTATCTGTGTTTCCTCCTGAACTTCCTTCTCTATTAAGAAAAAAAAAAGTTATAATAGCACTCTTATTTGACATCACTATTGCTAATCTCTCTCTGCTGAAATTCTACCCCTCCTTTAACAGGGAGACAGGAAAAAAAAAACTTGTAACAAGTAAACATAGCAAAGAGTGACTATAACAAAAAATGTTTCTATACTTTGGGTCCATCATGTCTCTTTGTCAAGAGTAAGCCCTGCCCTAAAGTTTGTTGGTATTATACGTGCTTCTTGCTAGGTCCTCTGGAGACATGACTGGTCATTGTTTTGATTAGCTCTTTCTGAAATCTTTCAAAGTTTTTTTTTTTTAAAGCAATCAGGGTTAAGTAACTTGTTCAAGGTTACAATGCCAGGTGTTTCTGGGTGGGTGCTAAGTGTTGGAGCCCGGATTCGATCCCCAGGTCATCCCGACACTGGCGCCGGTGCTCTTACTCGCTGTGCTACCTGGCCTCCCCTCAAAGTTGTTTTTCTTTACAATGTTCTTGTCCTTGTATAAATTGTTCTCCTGGTTCTGCTCACTTCACTTTGCATTTATGCTACCCAGAATTCTCTGAAATAATCTCTTTTATAATTTCTTAGAGTATAATAGTATTGCGTTATATTCTAATACCACAGTTGTGCTGCTGTTCCCCAATATCTAGGGTGATCTAAGGCACCTCCTTGGATTTTAGCTCTTTACTCTCCCCACCCTTGTTAATCTTCCCTTAACTATTGGAGAGCTTGTTGAGCTTGTGACTATTCTCTCCCTTGTATCCTCCTCCTCCTCCTTCCTCCCTATCTATTTGTTTTTCTGCTGAGTTTGATGTATTTGTACCAACCTTCCTCTGTCCATTTTATATAAAAATGAAGTTCATCTAATGGCCACTTCTTCATCCTCTTATTTGTATATTTTTATCACAAACCCTAATTATGATAAATGGCAAGTTCTATTCCCTTCTTTTCTATTCTAGTATCTTCCTCCTTTTATCCTCCCTTTTCTTTTCCTTCTTCAGAACCTTAGAAAAAAATCCTTTTCCTAGGGCTTCTATTTTTCTAATTTAATTCCTTCATTATGATTTGAAGATATTAAGAATCTGAAGGGACACTTGTTTATTAGACCCTATTAGAATGCTAGTATTGCATCATCCCATAAATTCTACTAATTAATCAACAAAATACACTTTTCTAAATTTCATTGGACTCCTATTATCGTATTTCAGAGTTCCTACTCAGTGCTATTCTTTTTTTTGTCAGAAATACTCGCAAGTCCCCCATTCAAATAAATATCCATTTCTTTCCCTTAGTATCATACTCATTTTTGCAGAATAAGTTAACTTTGATTCTAAGTCTATATATTTTGCTTTTTTGGAAGATCATAATCCAAAATCTCGTGTGGTTTTTCAAAGCAGTTAGATGACACAGTGTGTAGAGCATTGTACGTAGAGTGAGAAAGACTGGAGTTCAAATCTTAATTCAGACACTTGCTAGCTGTGTGAACCTGGGCAAGTCACTTTTGTCTGCTTCAGTTTCCTCATCTGTCAAGTGGGGATAATAATAGCACCTCCCTCATAGAGTTATTGTTAAGGCCAAATGAGATAACACTTGTAAACACTTTGCAAACTTTAATGTGTTATATAAATGCTATGCATTACTATTATTAAAAGCTATCAAGTCTTATGTAATCTTGAATGTAGTCTCTTGGTAACTGAACTGCTTCTTTCTGGATACTAATAGTATTTTTATATGACATTAGAACTATGGATTTTGGATTTGTCATTTCTAGAACTTTACCTTTGGAGTTTACATTTAGGAGGTGATGTATGTATTCTTTCTATCTTTACTTTGTCCTCTGCTTCCAATAGATTTGGGTAGTTTTCATTTATTTTCTACATATGTAACTCAACATTCCCCACTTCTCTTTTAAAAATCGTTTAAAGGAGTCCAATAATTCTTAAATGTATTCTTCTTGAGCTGTTTTCCAGATCACTTGTTTTTCATAGAAGATAGCTCATACCTTTTTGTTTCTTTGTTTTTTAGTCTTTTGATTTTGTTCTAAAATTTTTGCTTTCTCATAAGAGTTGGTTTCTATTTGGTCCATTCTAGTTTTCAGAGATTGTGTTTCTTGGATAAGGTTTCTCACATTCTCTTCTAAATTACTTATTCTCCTTCCAGTTTTTTTCTTCAAGAGCTTTTCTTTAATTTCTTTTACCTTGCTTCATTTTTCCCACATATTCATAAAGTCCTTGTGTAAAATGCATTCTTCCTTAGAACTTTTGCTTATAAGTATTGTAGAGATGCTGTCTTTTGGGGATCTCTAGATTGTCAATAACTTTTTATTCTGGTTGTTTTTTCCTTCCTTTTTGGGGGGTGGCATCTCTACAGTTTTTGTTTTTGAATTGAAGCTTTTGTGCCCTTCCTGTACTTTTGGGTAAAGTGATAACATTTCTTGATTTTGCTGGGGTCCCTTGAGTCCCTTTATTAACATCCCTGGGTTTTTCCACTACCAATCTTTTAGTTCCAAAGCAGGGGACTTTCAGTGTACTCTTTGGTGTCACAGGACAAACTTTTATGGACCTGAGAGCGCTTGGACCTGGGCTATCCCAGTCTGAACACTGTGGGACTGTACTGGTCAGTATCAAACTGATCATCACCAGATTTTGTTCCTCAGGGTTTCCAAGGTCCCAATTTTGGGACTTTCTGACCACCCTGGAGCTTTCACAATCTCTGCTCTTGCTGCCTCTAGACACAGAAACTTGAATTCTACTCTATTCCATTTCCATTCATATTGGGCTCATTTAGTTCAAGATCTCTCTTTCCTATTGCCTATTGGACTCTATATGAGTTTTATACATTTCTAGAGGGGATAATGTTACTAACTATAACTTTTATTAGATTTCTTAATCATACTTCAGTTTGGTGGAAACTTGAAGGTTTTGCAGGAATGGCTACATAGGAGCTGAGTAGCCTGCCTCTCATTTAGGCAGACATCTTTTCAGGACATCCCAAGGACTTTACATTATAGTAGGAGAACACTATATTGTTCCCAGGGAGGTGTGTTTGACAGGGAGAACAGAGTAAATAGAAATTGAAGACATAACAAAGGTCATTTGATATGTCCTTATGAGGAATAGTAGTGTTTGTTTGAGTACTGTTATCAGAGTTAGAGAAGGAGAGCATGATGATGGCTAGGAAGTAGCATGGATGGGGCCGAGATAGGGCAAGATAAGGTAAAGTTCATCACTGAGACCCCAGAACCTTGGAGTTGGTTAAGAATTTTATAAGTAGAGGAGGGAATTGAGGAATGAGAAAGAATTATCCTTAAATTTATTGAGGAAGAAAATTCATGGACATAGGAAAGTATAGGGTTTTTCAGGAAACAGTATATGAAACAGAGCTGGTAGGAGATCAGATGAGGAAGGTGAGTTTGGGCCAGTCCCTGAAGGTCCTTGAAGGCCAGATTAAGCATGTACTTTATTTCATAGGACAATGGATCCTGCTTTATGGTTCATAATTGTTATAGAGGATTCATACAAATGAAATGTTAAGTATACTTAGTACACTATATACAAAATACAAAGCATAATTTGATAAGCAAACATATTCTTTAGAGCCAAAAAATGTCTCAAGTTTACATATGACCATCTTTCAAATGTGTTGAGATGCAGTTGTGATCAATAAAATAGAAATTCACCTAAAAGTGTTCCTGAATTCATAATAGATTTTTAATATAAACTTTATATTAAAAATTATATTAAAAAACCAACCAGTATTTTGGTTTTAATATCACATTCACTTTAAAATGTGTACTTTCTTTCTTCCCTTTCTCTCAGAGAGTCTTCCCTAATAACAAAAAATATAAAAAAGAGCTTGCCTTTATAAAAACAAAAATTAGGGGAAAAAAGCTTCAGGAAAATTAAACAAAACTTGGAAAAAAGCTTGAAATTTTCTGCAGCATTTCACATCCATAGTCCCTTAATTTGCAAAGAAACTGGAAAAATGCCTTCTTATAGTTCCTCTTTAATGTCAAAGTTGCTAAGTGGATAAAACATTAGGTCTAGAGTCAGGAAGACCTGAATTCCAGTTTGCTTTAGACACATTCTAACTGTCTGACCCTGGGCAAGTCACTTAACCTCTGCCTGCCTCAATTACCTGAACTATAAAATGGGGATAATAATAGCATCTACTGAACAGGGTTGTTGTGAGGATCAAATGAAATAATATTTATAAAGGCTTAGCACAATGCTTAGTACACAAAATAACTGCTTAATAAATATTTGTTCCCTCCTCTCCCACTTATTATAATTTCAATCTGTTTTTTCTTGTTCTCGCTGTTTACATTGTTGAAGTAATTATATATTGTTTTTCTGATTCTGCTTACTTTACTTTGCATCCGTTCCTATAACTATTCCTATGCTTCTCTGTAGTCATATTTATTGTTGCTGAAAGTAATACTTTAAAATATGCTGTTTCCTTTTTCGATTATAAAATTCACAAATACCTCCCATTCCTTGAGAGAACTCATCTAATAAAGTAAAATAATTAAGCTTATCTACTAATCCTATGACTTCATCTGAAAGTGTATGCAACATCTTACATCTATATGATTTCCTCCAAATCTCTATTTAAAAAATAACAGAAATCCATTTTTTCCCTCTGACTCCATTGAAAACAAAGAAAAATAAATTTCTTGTAACAAATATGTACGATCAAGTAAAATGAACTCTTTCAATTACTGTGTACAAACACACACACATATATATATACACACATATATATGTATATATACACATATTGCATTTGTGTGGAAATATAGACACATACTATATATGTGTATAGACACAATATATACACTTAGGTGTGTGTATGTGTGTATATATTATATCTATATATAACCACGCAAAGCAAAATTCTTCAAATGTTATATATGTATGTATATACAATATTTGTCTATAGTCTTGAGATTTTTTGTTTGAAATATATATATGCATATGTATATATATATATATATATATATATATATATACACAGCTAGACTTTGAGAGAAACTAGGGATTCTAAAAGCTAACACTCATTTTTCCCTTTTCATAATACCTATCATATATATGATTATTTATTAATATTAATGATAAGAAATCACATTTCTATAGCATTTTAAAGTTTATGGAGCTCTTTCCTTCCAACAACTCTGGGAGGTAGGGAGTGCAAGTATTATTATCTCTGTTTTACCAATGAGGAAACATTATCAAATCAATTTGTAGCTAATTAATCTTTAATCATTCTTATGTATGTTCTGTTTCTCTGACATTATAATTTTCCTGAAGGCAGAAATTGTATCTTGAGCTTTTTTATATTTCTTAAATCATGTAGCACAGTGCTAGGGACCCACTAATGACACAGTATGGGGACACAGTATGAGTTATCATACTGCATACTGACTGAGAAACTGATAGAGTATGCCATTGCAAAGAATCTCTTACAATGCTGGATTGCCAAAGACAATAATTTCAAACCCTCTGAATCCACATAGTATGGATTTAGTTAATAACTAAATGGGGAGATATAACAGGAGACCTTTTTCAATCAATCAGAATCAATCAATCAATCAATCAATATTTATTAAATACCTACACATTTGGAAAGAATCCACAAAAGACATTCTAAGAATTCATCTCTCCCAACCTAATTAACCAATTTCTTTAAAATTTTTCAGTATTTTTCAAGCTCTACAAAGAATTTTCCCTTGTCCCAAGTGGGGGAGAGAGAATACAACTGAGAAAAATGAAGTATGGGGAACTCTGGGCTAGAAAAAGGGTGTGATTTATGTTTTATTCAACTTTAGTTTTGAGCATGCATTTGGGGAAATTCAAATGTGGGTTTGTTTTTTCTTTCTCTCTCTGCCTTCCTCAATTTTAACCATAATTTCAAAGTGATTTCCCTCACCATTCCTCATGCAAATCATTATATGCATCAATTTTCCAATGGTATTTCCTGAAGGAAATATTTCATTTTTAGTGGTGCCTTCGTTATTAAACTTTTAATTAAAGTAGAATTGACAACTCCTACCAAAAAGTATTATCCCACAAGAGACAAAAACATTTTATCATGAATAGTTTCATATTTTATTTTTAAAATGCAAAAATATTTGAATCTTTAAATATTACTTGTATACATAAATATAAATTAGCAAACAAAATATATTCAAAGCAAAAATAAGTTAATTTTGGGGGTAGGGAGACATCCCAGAGAATCAAGAAAGATCTAATTTAGGAGGTAGCATTTGAACTGAACTTTGTGGAAACTAGGGATTCTAAAAGGCAGAGGTGAGAAGAGAACACATTCTAGGTATGGGGGACCACCTTTGCAAGGGTTTGGACATCAGAGATGGAATATCTTAAATAAGAAAGAGATAGTAGGTCACTTTGATTGTGGAGTGCATGAAGGGGCATAATAGTTTGGGTAGTAGATGACATTCTTGATCACTTGTTTATTTTTGTTCCACCCACCCATCTTTTAGAGCAGCTAGGTTGCAGACTAGTTAACTATGTGGTGAAATGGATAGAGCACTGGGACTAGAGTCAGGAAGACTGGAGTTCAAATCCAGTCTCACATATTTATTAGCCATGTGATCCTAGGCAAGTCACTTAACCCAGTTTGCCTCAGTTGCCACATCCGTAAAATTATCTGCATAAGGAAATAGCAAACCACTCCAGTATTTTTGCCAAGAAAACCCCAAATGGGCTCATGAAGAGTTGGATACAACTGAAGCACCATAACTCTTTTTTTAAAAAAGTCATGGAATGTTATTGATGAGACCTTATAGGGTGACAGGCTTGATGTAATCAGCACAGTTTAATTTGCAAACAAGAGAATCTGAATATTCTTTGATTTGACTCTGTACATGAGCATTCCCCAACAACCTTGCCCTAGAAAACACCTTTGCTAAATCTATGTCTCCCCATTTTCTGCCTTATTTGTACCATAATCAAAGATATCAATATACAAAGGTGCCTCTTTAATTGAATTTCTCAAGGTATCTTGCAGATATTAACAAATAACCCCATGTTGGGTAAGGGAGTTTTTTCTCTTCTGTGTCGAATTCTATTTTCTAATCCATGACCCAGTAGACAGAGCTGACTTGTATTCTCTTCAGTGTTCTTTCAATTGTCTGATTGTGAAGAAGTGGTCAGCCATGGAAAATTGTCAGTGAAATCCTGTCTGCTCCTTGTTCATGTTTTTCTTAAGGGCATGATCAATTTATACTTATGTAGAGTTGGGGGTGATTAAGTAATCCAATCCAGACACCCTACCTCATTTAAAGCAAATGATGAGATGCTCAAGCAATCTCAATCAGAGGCTTTGTATGAGTATGAAAGACCTTTGAAAAACTGCATGAAATAAAATGAGTCCAGACGGGAGGTCTATTACAACTGGTTCAAAGATTTTGTCATCCCCTCTGGATCCTACAGAAAAACATCAAATGAGCTGTAACCAGGGCGTTCTAGCAAATGGCGAGAAAGAGAGCGTTACCTTAGCCTTGCTCACCTGCCCCCTCTCTCTCTTTCCCCATTTGGAACAGGAGAGCCATGCAAGCTTTGAATGATCTAGAAGATTTAGGACTTCTCATCTTCCCATTAGTGTCCTAGTGATATCTTCAGATCATCTAATAGCAGTATATACATTGGGAGCCAAGGGCAGGCTAGATATGTATTTGCTGCTCCATAGGGAGGCTAGTAAAGAAACTCTACCACCATGTCTAAGGAGAACTTCTTGAGGACTCCATAAATAGGAGAAAAGGACTTCCAACAAGCAGGAGTTATTCCTTTGCCAAATGTATTCTCTAAACCCAAGTCCACTTTCTCCTGTACTTTGTATATACTTGTGGGAGAATGTTTCACAAATTTTGGGGAAGATGAGCTGTACCGACTATTCTTATGTGCTGACGCTTAGTACAGATCTCTTTCTAAAAGCTCCTTATGGCTGGCTAACTGATTCTCAACAATAGTATACAATACTGTTGTACAATACTGGGGATTCAAACCAATGACATTAGGAAATCACCCTTCACTTCTCTGGGGTACCTCCAAAAGTCTATTTGGGAGATTGTAGCACCAATGCAATATTTATAGCACCCACGATCATGATAAAGACTGTGACTATAAGTATTGCATGTCATTTGATCACAAAATATACCAAACTCTCCAGATAGAGGATAGAACTGAATCATTTATTTAGACACCAGAAAACCCAATCCTAAAACCAATAAGCCATTTCCATCATAGTACTAAAGATATTCAGAATCCACAATAATTCTGAGAGCCAAAGCATCCTTCAGCCTCCCCACAAACCAATACAAAATCAATATTTACTCACAAACCTCTCTATCTCCTTGCCTGAGCTCCTCTCTCTCCCACCATCTCTGGCTCTGACTACGAGCTTCCTGTGGGCTCTGCTTCCTGTCAGCAAACTGCTCCCACCACAGACTCCATGTGACAACATTCAGCCTATTAGGGGGCAGAGTTTATCTTCACAGCAGGGAAGCTTCCTGTGACTCTGCTGCACTCTTCAGCAAATTCCTTCCATCACAGACTCCTCATAATGGGCTGAATTACAGGACAGAGTTTACTTTCAGAGCAGGGAAGGTCTTCAAACTCCCCCCTAGGCCTATTAAGGGGCAGGGAAGATCTTCAAATTCCCATTCTCATTACAGAAATATAGCCTTTCTCTGATACTTAACAAACAGTAGACTCAACAGTGCAAGTAAGAGTTGGAATAAGGATCCCTAGAAATTATATGAGAAATACTTAGGCCATTCTCAAAAAGATGTCATGGGAGATGAGAGACTTGACATTATTGTTCAATAGCAGATGCTTTCTGGATTGTCTTTTTTTTTGTTGGTAATGATACTATCCATATCCTTTGCATAATTTTGAAACTTCTCAAGCACAGATTTCTCTGGAGTGCATTTGGTCAAGTTAAACTGTTCTTGAAAGCTTTACTTTCTTAAGTGCCAACTCTACTTCCTCAGTTTCTTGACTGTCATAAATTATGAAACTGCATCACTATAGAAGTACTGCCAAGTGTGATCTCATCAACTCCCAGAGGTCCAGTGATAATCTGTATGCAGATGATTCCCAGATCTATATATCTAGTTTAACTGCCTATTGGGACATTTCTCAGAGAAATCTCAAACTCAGTTTGTCCCAAGCAGAACTCATCTTTACCTTAAACCCTCCCCTCTTCTGAATTTCCCTTTTACTTTCAAGGGTATCACCATCTTCCCAGTCACTACAGGTTGCAACCTTGGCATTATACTTGACTTCTCACTCTTACCCCACCTATCCAACCAGCTCCAAGAAATTTTGAATAAAAATTACACAAATAGATAAATAGAAAATAGCAATTTTGTAATTCCTACCTTTTCAACAACTTTTGCATGCATTCCCTTCTCTCTACTCACACAGCCACCACCCTAGTTCAGGACTTCATCACCTTTCATCTTAACTACTACAATAACCTTCTAATTAGTCCCCTTCAAGTCTCTCCCTACTCCAGTCAATTAAATCCAAACTTCGCATAACTTCCAAAGTGCTTTCCTTAACCCAGAAATGGGTTTGACCATGATGGCTTCTGGTCAGTAAACTACAGTAAACTCTACTACCACGAGGATCAAATATCAAGTTCTTTGCTTGGTATTTAAGGCTCTTCAAAACCTGGTCCCTTCCCAAATTTCTAGTCTTCTCACACTCTGCTCCCCTTGATCCGCTCCCAATTCAACTTTCTATGCTTTGTATAGGACATTCTATCTCCCATCTCTTTACTTTTGTAATGGTCATTCCCAATGCCTGAAATGCTCTGCCTTCTCACTTTTACCTCTATATCCTTGGCTTCTTTTAAGATGTAGAGTTACTGCCTCCCACTGAAGGAAGTTTTTTCCCTTCCTACTCCTCTCTTCATTTGAGACCTAAGCAATGAAAGAGTTGATAGAGGAAGATGCCTGAGTGAAGTAAGATGAGGAGAAGGAGGGCAGGAAAGGGAGCTGTCAGTGAAAGGCCTCAAATTTTGATGAATTATAAATGGGGTCTCTTGCTGAAAACAAAGAAGGGCTTGATTATGATGGAGGTCTAAAGAGAGATGAGAAGGTCTGAAGTATTTGCTGTGAAAAGTAGACTAGCCAATCAACTAGAGAGCAATCAAATGTCTTGCTTCTGTGAGGGACCAGTTGAGATTAGACAATATAAATTTGTAGTCGACCCAGTCAGCATTGTTTCATGATTTCATCAGCAAGGTAATTGAGGGCAGAGTATGTGTAGAGCTGAGTCAGTTATGAAGGGGTTCAAATAGGGTAAAGAGGAGAATGTAGCTAACAGACAGGTGATGGCCTGAGAAAGACATGAGGAATGGGAGAGACTAGAAGGTTAGGGATTGTAAAGCAAAGATGAGGAAAGATAATGAACAGATAATGGAATTCTGGGGTCCATGAAGATGAAATTAAAAATTCTTCATTTTGCATCACTGGATCCACTTGACTTAGATTCCAAGAATATTGTGCTTCCACCAAGATAAACTGATTTGAAAACTCATCACCATGCAGACTGATGCAGCTTTTGATGCTCAACACCTTTTTAGCACCCTCAGTTGCTTCTCCCCTCTGATTGAAAGACTTGGGGGGGAGCAATAAAGTTCTTCCAAAACCTTCCTTTATAGAGGACTCAGAACTTTCGAGGTAACTGTTCATTTTCCATCTGTGCCCCATAGTTCCCCTGGTGTCACTCCTCCACTGCTTTTCAGCTTCCTTTTGTCTCCTTCCATTATATTATAAGTTTCTTGAAGGAAGGGACTGTATTTCCTTTTCTTATTTGTATCTCAAGTGCTTAGCACAGTGCCTGGCACAATAGCACAAATGTTATTCAATTGAATTGAAAGATTGTGGGTGATAGTGAGGGCAAATATAAATTTCTATTTATAGCTAAGGTGGAGATGAGATTATGGGAAAAGAGTAGATCAAGAAATTAGGAAGTTAGGGCATTTGAGGTAGTATCTATATACTAGCATGAGAGCAGGAGGTGGGTTTACTCTGCACTAAGCTACAAGGATACAAAGAAAAACTAGAAACAATCCCTGTTCTCAAAGAGCTCACAGTCTAATTGGGAAGACTAAATGTAAACAAATATGCTCAAATAAGATATGAGCAGTATAAACTGGAGATAATCTCAGAGGGAAGACACTAAAGTTAAAGAACTCTGGAAAAAAGATTTTGTGGAAGGTTGTACTTCAGCTAAGACTTGAAGGGAGCTAGGGAAGTGGGAGCCAGAGATGAGGAGGGAGAGAGTTCTGGGTATAGGGGAAGAACCAGTGAAAATGCCCAGAGTCAGGAGGTTGAGTGTCTTATTAGAGAAACAGCAATAACACTGGATAGAAAAGTATATGGTGAGATTGGGGAGAAGTGAAGAGTAAAGTCTTAGAATACTGGAAAGGTAAAATGGGGTCAACTTATGAAGTGTTATAAAAGCCAAAGAAGATTTTGAATTTGATCCTGAATATAATAACCAGCCATAGAGTTTATTGAACATGGTCAGTCCTGTGTGTTAGCAAGATTGATTTGACAACTGAGCAGAGGCTATTGTTCACCCTTTGTTTTGAAGAGGACCAGTGACATCATGGGACATCATGATGTCCTGATTTGCATATGAATTGGATTTAAGTGAAGCAGAGTTGCACAAAATCATCAGTCTTACTCTCTCTTCCAGAGTCATCAAAATCAAGTGGCAAGACAAAAGTCAAAAGGATTGGTGATGGCCCGGGATGCAGTAAATGACCTTGGCATCTTGGACATCTGACCAAGCTCTAAGTGCTCCACAGCACAGGCCTACATCAGCTGCCTTCATGGCCTTTGGAACAAATTGTTCTAACATGACTATTCTTCCAGGGAGACTATAATAGTCCTAGCATGAGATGATGAGGGAGTATAGCAGGGCAGTGGCAGATTGAGAAAAGAGAAGGGGGACATATATAAGAAATGTTGCAAAGGTAGAAATGACAGGACTACATTTATTTTGTGATGTCAAGTCTTATGACTTACAGTGAGAAAAAAGCCTCTGGTAGACAATAATAGCACATAGAGATCATTATTTTAAAACTTTGCCTGGAGAGTACAAAATCCTTGACCTGGCTCTGAGGTGGAGAGAACTCACAGGGATGTATCTAACAGACTGAAAACAAGAGTTCACTGACAAAACAACAAAACAGAAGATGGATGCTCTTGATCAGAGATTCCCATATGTTATGTCTATAATGTTCCTTATAAAGGCCTCACAGATAGAATCTGCAAGTTAGATGTTCCCCAGAGAGCTTGCTTCTACCTGGCACAAGCTGGCACATTTTATAGGAACAGATGGTGGGAAGGAGACAAGGAAGATGGTCCTGTAAGCAGTTTGCCCATTTTGGCTGTAGCATGAGACATTTTTGTTTTGTCTCTATAGCTTGACAGTAAGTTTTCTGAAGGCAGGGTCTATGTCCTTATACCTCTTTGTAGCTCTCATAGTAACTAAAAAAGTGCTGGACACAAAGTAGGTGCTCAATTCTTATATGTGGATTGAAAACTCTAACTGTAGTTCCTCTACTGAACACTTTTCTGGAATTAAAGATGCCAGATACTAGATATTCCACCTTTTCCCTTTTGCATTTTCCCTAGACATTTATAGTTTTTTTTATGATTGCCCTTCATAACAATGCACAAAGAAGAGCTGGAAGAGGGGTGAAGGAGGTATGGAGAGAGCATAGCTGCAGATGTCAAGGAAGTGTTATGGAGGCCTGAAACAGAGAAAGATAAGACCTAAGCTGGCCTATCAAAGCCCAGGGTGGTTCTGGGGCAGAGTCCAATTTTCCAGTGCTAGGAACTGCTAACGATTGTATGTCTAGGTCAAAGGGTAGAGGCATTTTAATTGCTTTCTTCCCATAATGCATGCCAATGGTTCATTATTATGTCAGTCTTTCTAGAGCCTTTCCAACATCATCTTCCTCTTTTTCTGCTATTATTCTATTGTTATTGGTGTTTTAAAGTATTCCTTCATATCTTTTTAATAGTTTTCTATTCTTCTTTAGAGAATTGTTTCTATAAAATTTATTAAGTACCAGGTATAGTGTTTGATGCTACCCACAAAATATTTCTCTGACTCCTTGTAGTACCCTTCTACTTTCAGGTGATCATTTGTAATCAGAACTGGATTCAAATTTTGCCTTCAACACTCACTTGCTGTGTGACTCTGGGGAAATCATTTAGCTTCTTAGATCCTGTTTCCTTATTTGTAAAATAAGGATGATAATAATAACCTGCAAGCTACCTATACCAAATAAGTATTGCAAGCAAAATGCTTCATGTATCTTGAAACTATAAACATGTTATTATATTATCATATGATATTATATATTTTAGTTATCTATGTTATTATCTCATTCTCCTACTGTACTTTGAGCTCCTTAATGTTAAATGTTTTGCCTTAAGGTAAGGTAGGGGTGCATGTGGGAGGTGTGTGTGTGTGTGTGTGTGTGTTGTCTAAATCTATAGATATATGAAGTCTTGCCCATTTTTGCAGAATACAAAGGTCAAGCCTGTACTGCCATCACTATAGCTTGGGGATGGGATAGGTAAGATCTGGAACAGTCAAAGTTAGGCTATCTCTCCTTCAGTTTCACAGAGGGGTATTTAACTAGAATAATATCTAACTGTGTGTGTATGTAGTACATAGAAATAATATCTATCTACATATAATATCTATTATATGTACAATATGTTCTCTAGAATAATATGTCCATATCTTTGGTCTCGGGGCATGAGACTGGATTCAAAGGGAAAGACACTTCCCTGATTGCCCTTAAGGGGAGGTTGGGTAATCCTTAACCCCTTCCCACCAAACACTAGTTACACAAAAGACCATTACAGCTAGTCAATAGCAAGTAAACCTATCTTTCCAAGCAAAACAGCAAAAATATTGAAGTCCTATGGATTAGAATACATGAGGAAATACACAAGAATACATAATTTCTTAAGCTGAGACCAGAATAAGGTGTGTCAACTCAAGCCAGGAGAAAGGGAACCACTTTGCCCAAAGAGAGTCCTCTCAATAGTATCTGGAACTACAGGTCCTCTCTGTAGGTCAGGAACATGATTTGGCCAATCTTGACCCAACTCTGTTCGTCAGAGGGTTTCAATCCTCCATTCAAAAACCTTTCTCCACCACCTCCAAAGAGATTTTTTCTCCAAATGTCTCCTCAAAGAGTGTTTGGTATCCAATTAGTCAAACAATAAACATTTATTAAGTGCTTACTAATGTGTCAGACACGCTTAGCAAGGCCCTTACACAGCAAGGCTGCACATCTCGCCCAATATTCTCTCAACCTATTAGGAGTCACGTCTTTCTCTGTATAAACAATAACATAAAAAAACCCCACTGCAGGTTGATGTGGAAGCTTGGTAAGAGAAATTGTGTAAATTTCTCTTCATCTAGAACGGGGCTCATGTACAGGGGCTGCTTAACATGTTTTGGTACTGTTTTACAACTGGCTTTCATAGATTAATTAGACAAAATAATCCAGGCAAAAGTATCAACTAGTTCTCTGTTACTGTAACTCTTTCATGTGCCAAATAGGCTACAAAGAGTCTCTTTTTTAAAAGAGTGTTGAGGAAGAATTAGGACTAGATTTCTAAGGTATCTTGCAGCTCAAACTATTCCAGTAATCTAGCATTAAGCAAATAATAGGTAATTAATATGAGACTAATGAATTCATTTGGCTCTACGAGTGATAAAATTGCTAAATAGACCACATTGGTCCATGTAGATTGGCAGTAAGTACTCAGACAAGAGCAGAGACAGCATTAAGACCACAAAATGTCCAGAGGATAGGAAATGATAAATGATAATACTGTTGTATTCTGTTATTGTGCTTAGAAGGAGAGAATTTAGTAAAAGGAAAGAGCATCTTTGCAGTCTAGGTACCTAGTTTTGAATCCTACTTCTGATCCATACTATCTATGTGACCTTGGAAAAGTCACTTAATCTCTCTGGGCCTCAGTTTCCTCATCTGCAAAATGAGAGTATCAGACTAGATGACCTTTGTGGTCCCTTCCAACTCTTGATCTACTATCCTATAAGTATTAGTACCATATTTATAAGGAGACATTGATAACACTAAATTCCTCTAGGAAAAGTTTAATTTCATGGTGAGGGCACTGGAAGGTCCATTAAAGGAATTAAGTATATTGCTCCTGAAGAAGAGAAGCCTCACATAAAGGTATGACAACTGCCTTTATTCTTTGTAAAAGCTGGAATCCTGTTGAAAGATTAGACTCATTCTGCTTGACTCATTAAGGGCAGAACTAGGAAAAATGGGCTAGAAGTTACAAAGTGGTACATCTAGGTCAGCTGTTAGTAAAACACAAGCACAACTCCCTATCAGTGAGAGCTCAGTGAAAGGCAAATGGACTGACTTGGGAGACAGTGGATTTCTTCTCATTGGAGTTATTCAATTGAATACTTGGGGCTATTATAGAGAGGATTCTTGGTTAGGTACTGGTTAGTTGAGGTCATGACCTCTATCATTCTATAGTATCTGATGCTCTTCAAATCACTCTAACCAATGTTTACGTATTCCTACTGTCCCTATAAGGCCTGTCTTGGCGTGTTGATAGCACTTACACAGGTCTTAGTCCCTTCTTGAGCAGTTTTGGTGTTTTTTTTCATCTTAATAACTTTTTCTGGTTCTGTCCTCAGGGATTTATATTATGGTGTTCCCAGGGAACAGATGGAAAGGAGCCCCTACAGCTCAACTTACTTGAATTTCATTAATATTTCTGGACTCTTCTCTACTTTGTGTCTTTTTTTTCCTTTTCTCTTTTAACAAAAAAAAATTCACAAAAAGACATCATAAAACACAGAAAAGAGAAAATTAACCAAAAGGAACTATTATACATAAGGGATCTTTCCCCATGGCATCTCTGTCTCCAAACAGATAAGCTTATTGTTTGGATGGCTTTATCTTATTTCCAATGTTCTTTGGATCTGAAGAAAGACTTACTACAGTAATTGGAAATCTAACTAATTGTAATTGGCTTCTTTGCTTTTTCTCAGCAGTGTTATCAAGAATTTAATCTCCCCCCAACCTTCCTCTGGAGAATCATCACAGTGATTGAGAAAGTTTATTCTTTTTATTTCTGCATTAGGACTTGCATGGTCACATGAGAGCAAATACCTACTGGTCTGGAATGTAGGAAGGAAGGTGAAGGCATGCCTCCCAAAGGAGTCAGGCATAGTCTGAAAGGCATGACCAAAAATCAGAACATTCATAGTATTAAAAGTTGTAAGGGATGTTAGAATTAATATGTAGTACAAGTCACTCAATTTATAGATGAGAATATTGACACCCAAAGAGGTAAAGTGATTTATCCACGTGGGTAGAGTAGCCAGAAACAGAATTTGAGTCTCAAAACCTGGTCATCTAACTTCAAATCCAACGGAGACTCTACCCCAGTAGGTCTGTCTTCTCTTATTAAACAAACCACTTTGCCTTTTTGGGTCTCAGTTATCTTATCTCTAAAATGGGTCTTGGCATCAGAAAAGCTGAGTTTGGGTCCAGGTTCTACTACCAACTAGCTTGTCATCTCAGGCAGTCTACTTCAAATCTCTGGCTAACAAATTCCTCATCTGAAAGAAATTTGGTTAGGTAAGGTGATCTCTGAGGTTTCTTCTAATTTGGAAATTCCATGATTCTATGGAAAGTCCTTTCCAACTTATAGAGTGCAATATGAATTTGAACTGGTTACTATTCAAATTTTGAGAAATCTCTAGCTCTATTATGGAAACAATAGAACAGTTTATTCCCAGTGTTACAGTTTAAGGAGCACACTGACACACAAAAAGAATGAAAAAAATCTTAGAGTGTTACACTGCATTCAGGAGAGTTTGATCAAACTTTGATTTGGCATCTATCTGAATCAGTGACTCAACATAGTGTAACTTTTTCCTGTTATTGTAAGTCTTAGGATCAGAAATCACCAGTGTACATCAATATCAAATGAGATCTGAGATGGATATGAAAGGTTTTTTATATGCAAATTCCTATGCAAATAAAAGTTAGAAGAGCTGGGCTCTATTCATGAATATTCAGCTATTTTAGTTATCTGATCCTGGTTAAGTCACTCCCTCTACAAATGAGTTTTTTTTTTTTTTTTTGTAAGCAATTGGGGTTAAGTAACTTGCTCAAGGTTACACGGCCAGTTATTTCTGGGTGTGGTGCTGAGTGTCTGAGCCCAGGATTCTATCCCCAGGTCATCCTTACACTGGAGCCAGTGATCTTACTCACTGTGCTACCTGGCCGCCCCTACAAGTGAGTTTTACTAGGTGATAGTTAAGGTCTCTTCCAGTGTTTGGCATTCTAGCAGTTTATGAATTTATTATTACAGAACTGAGTTTCATACCTAGAGATGTAGTCAGGGTAAATTATAAGTTGCCCAAAGGAACTGGCTTAGGATGGGGGAACTTCTCTGCAGTGATCTGCATACCATGGTCCCTGTACTTTGTAATCTTCCACTTCTCTAAATAATGACAATCTTATTCCCTCTCTCAGCACTGGGTCACCCTTCTTCATGACTTTCTTCCCCTCTTAAAAAGTCTTCATGTGTAGAAATACTGGACTCTCTGGGGAATGAGCTGGCCCTTCTGCCAGAGCTTACACTCATGGTTAGACTATTCTGTGAGCGTCTAGCATTTGATCACCTCCTTTCACACTTCATTCATTCAATAATCATTAAGCATCTACTATGTACCAGGCACTGTGACAACTGCTAGCAAAAAGAGGCAAAAGATTGTTTCTGCGCTCAAGGAACTCTAATCTAAGGAAGGAGATGACATACAAGCAATATGTGTGTGTGTGTGTGTGTAAACAAGTTATACACAGGATAAATGAAAAATAATTAACAGTTGGGACTTGAAGGAAGCTAGGGAGATTGAAGAGAGAGAACACTCTGGGCATGGGGAACAACCAGAGAAAATGGTGAAAGCCATTTGGAGTGTCTTATACATGGAACAATAAGGAAATCAATGTCATTGGATCAAAAAGTACATGATGTGAGTATATGTGTGTGTGTGTGTGTGTCGGGGGGGGGGGGAGTGTTGGCTATGTAGGATTTTGAATGCCAGACAGAAGATTTTATATTTGTTCTGGGAGGCAATAGGGATCTATTGAAGTTTATTGAGTGGGGGATGGGGGTGGTGGTGGGTGACATGATAAGACCTGTGCAGTAGGAAAATCACTTTAGTTGTTTCCCTATACCTAATTGTTTTTGATTCAGATAGAAAAAATTTTTTGTTATACCTTTATTCATGCCCCTTTTCTTAAAAAAAAAAAAAAAACCCTACACTAGCAGCAACCAAACAGTCCTCCTCATAAAGTCTCTCCTTAGCTATTATGGAACATGGAAGCCCAGAATGCCAAAAAGAATAAAAGCCCATGTCAAAAGCTGAGAGAAGTTGATTACTAGTATCCATAGTTCTAGTAAGGGTAATGCACAGAGCCATTTTTCCTAAAAGCCTACCCAAACATAAAGCAACCCTGAGCTTCATTGAGCCTATTATCAGCACAGCTAGATGTACTATAAGTTACTTGTATTATTCAATCTGGGCTCTCTAAGCGATGTTTTCTATGGCTCAGTTTCTTTCTATCATGAAACAGTTTTGTTACATGGATAATGACTGGTTCCTTTTGACTTTGAAGGACAAGGGTTGGCAAGCTTTCAAAAGTGGCATATTAAGGGTCCAAGTTAAAAAAAGCACTAAACTTTAAGTCAGAAAACTGGGGTTCAAGTCTCTTCCATCGCTAACCAGCTTGGGTCACTCAACTCAATGTAGTTCAACTTGACAAACCTTTTATTAATACCTACTATGTATAAAGCACTGTGCTAGGTTCCAGGAATATCAAGGCAATTACAAAATAGGTTGATCTCAAGAACATTACAGCCTCAAAGTCCTCATGTGCCTGTGGCACACCAGAGAGCAAGCTAAGTGCCAAGGAGATATCTAGACAAAGGGCTTTGAGAAACCTCATAACAAATCTATGAGGTTCACAGTGTTACTAAATTAAGTAAATATTACTAAATCCATTTTGCAAATGAGAGATCTGAGGTTCAGAAAGGATAAATGGTATAGCTATGTTTACATAGTAAGTCAGCATGAGAGCTGGGATTTAAACTTATCTCTTAGCTATCCTTGGGCTCTTTTTACTCCACGATGAAGTTGAGTTAAACCTCAGTTTTCTCATCTATAAATTGGGGGAAATAGTTGAATATTTAAATTATAGGGTTATTATTCTGGAGAACAATTTGGAACTATTCTAAAAGGGCTATAAAACTGTGCATACCCTTTGACCCAGCAATACCCCTGCTAGGTCTATATTCCAAAGACATAAAAAAGGGGAAAGGACCTATGTGTACAAAAATATTTATAGCAATTCTTTTTCTGGTGGCTAAGAATTGGAAATCGAAGAGATGCCCACCAATTGAGGAAGGCTAACCAGTAAGTGGTGTATGATTGAGATGGAACATGGTTGTGCTATAAGAAATGACAAGCAGGGTGATTTCAGAAAAACCTGGAAAGACTTACATGAACTGATGCAAACTGAAGTGAACAGAACTAGGAGAACATTGTACACAATAACAGCAATATTGTATGATGAAGAATCTTAAATGACTTGACTATTCTCAGTAAGATAGTGAGCCAAGAATATCCCAAAGGACTCATAATGAAGCATACTATCCACCTCCAAAGAAAGAACTAAGATTATTTGAATACTGACCAAAACATGCTATCTTCACTTTCTTTCGTTTAAAAAAAAATTCATCTTCTTGTACAAAGTGACTAATATTGAAATGTTTTACATGATTTCACATGTATAACCTATATCTGATTGCTTACCCTATCAGGGAGGGGTGAGGAGATGGAGTGGAGGGAGGGAGGGATAGAATTTGGAACTCAAAACTTTTTGAAAAATGTTAAAAATTGCTTCAACGTGTAATTGGGAGAAAAATAAAATATTATATTAAAATTATAGGGTTGTTTAGATCAAATGGATAGATGAGAAATTGCTTTGTAAACTGTAAGGCACTACACAAATATGCATTATAATATTATTATTATTATTATTTCATTTTGGGTACTGGGTGCCTCTAATTTCTTTTATTGTCATAGGATGAGTTTGTTGACTCTGTGTTGACCCTTGGCTCATATAATAAGGGATGAAAAGTGGCATGCATATGGATGCATGAGAGTACACCCTGGTCATTGACCTCTGCTAATGGGGCATGAGGGTGGAACTCATGGGTCACTGACTTGCAGGGAGTGGTTTGTGGTAATTGTGAAAAAACCTAGAATAGGAGTTGGTATAAATGAACCACATGCTCATAAAAACAGACCGGCATATAACCCTTGGACATTTATTATAGACTTGTGCCCTCTGATCTATAAAGATTTAAATTTCATAAGATTTAGAAGTAAAGGAATCCTTAGAGATCATATAGTGCTCCCCCTTCTATTTATAGATGAGGAAACTGAGGCACAGAGAGGTTAAGTGTCTCGTCCCAGGTCACACAATTAGCAAGTAGTACAGTCAGAAATTCACTCCAGGTCCTCTGACTCCAAAGTGCTCTTTCTACCACCCTGTGATACTATCCATTTATAGTTTAGGATAGAAGCTGAAAGTCTACTGTTTTGGGAAATAATCATAAAGAAAGTGAGTATGGTGACACAGTGAACAAATCACTGGCCCTTGAGTCAGGAGGACCTGAAGTTCAAATCTGGCCTCAGATGTTTGATGCTCACTAGCTGTGTGACCTTGGGCAAGTTGCTTAACCCCAACTGCCTTGCCTTTCCCCCTCAAAAAGAGAAAAGAGAAAAGGAAAGTGAATATATGGGTTATATTCATTTTAAATTTGGGGGATTTTTGTACTTAAAAATTTCTTGATATTAATTCTGTGCATGACTTGGAGTAAGCCTCTTCACAACTTCTGGCCTTAATTTCCTAGTCTACTAATAAGGATATTGATTTCCAAAGTTCTTTCTAGCTCTGACGCTGGTATGATTCATGATAATTGAATTCAATAAAAGGGTGGGTAATCCCTAGTAGCAAGTAATTGGAAGGCCATGTTTCTTTCACAGTGAAATGTACTTACACACACATACACACACACACACACCCCTAAATAAGCACATAGATATCTCCACTTAGGCACATACAAAAATAATCCCTTCACATACACACAAATACAGCCACATAGGCACACCAACAGACACATATGTACTTGTACGTACAGATACAGCATTGGCTCTAGAATCATGTAGACCTGGGTTTCAATCTGAAGTCTGGCACATACCAGCTGTGGACCACAGAAAAGTCACTTCATTTCTATGAACTCAATTTCCTCATCTATAAAATGTGTGTAGTAATGCTTGTAGCACCTCCCTCTCACAGTGTTGTTATAAGGGTTGAATAAATAAGGCAATGCATACAAAAGATTGTGTGAACTTTAAAACACTATTTGATAACAGTGATAATAATGACCTCTATCATTATTGTTGTTGTTTACCATCATCATCAACAACTGGACTAGTGAATTCATCAGTATGTGAAGCTTCTATTGAGGAAATTATTACCAATGCCAATTGACACTTGCTCTGCTGTTCCTGAGTTCAAATATGGCCTCAGACACTTACTACCGGTGTGGTCCTGGACAAATCACTTAATGAACTAGAGAAGGAAATGGCAAACCACTCTAGTATCCCTGCAAGAAATGGGGTCAAAGAGAATCAGACATGACTGAAAAGCTATTAAACAACACAAATTATTAGTTCCTGGTAGTCTTAGAGAATTACCTGGAAGTTAAATAATTCATTCAGGTTAACAGAACCTGACTTATGTTTTCCTGACTCTTAGGCCAGCACTATAACAATTATCTCATGTTGTAACTAAGTTTTTGTTATTTCTAATATTATCAATAAATAATTGTTACAGCTACCTTTATATTCTTACCAGGTTATATAACATGGCATTGAGGAAACCAACATTTTAGAAATGCCTATGAAATTTAAAAAAATGTCAACAGTGCTGTGCTCACTTGTTGAAGGGTGGATTTCATCAATGAAAGCAAGAGAAATGCTTTACCTTATAAAACAGAACTCTGCCTATAGATATAGAATTAATAATTTGAAGGCAACCATGTTTTAAGAGCCTTTAAATCATCTACCTCATGGTTTATAAAAGATCTTTATACATGGAAAGTTCTTGAGAAAGAAAAGAAAAAACAACCCTGGCATCAAGACAGATGATTAATGTGTTCTGATTTCATATGACCTCAGCTCTTTGCTGAGTTTCATTTGTATCTTCATTATCTGTCAAAAGTGGTACTCTGCCATCTTCTAGAAATCCAAGTGTTCCTAACATAGAAGAGTGTATTAATTTGACATTCTATCCAGTGGAATTAAACTGACTATTTTGCCCACTGATGCTGTGAATTTTGGCGACTAAAAGTTGTTTCTATTTGCTAAAGTGTTCCTTCCAAAAAAGATTATTCAGATGGGAAGGAGTGAGGTGTAATAGGAAGAGTCTAAGATGTGTGCTATGGGAATGGAAATTTAAGATCTTCCCTGCCCCTAGGCCCTTTGATAGGCTTAAGTGACTTTGAGAACCTTTCTTGATTTGAAAATATACTCTTCCCCCTAATAGGCTGAATGTGGTCACATGGAGCCTGTGGCTGGAGGCTTGGTTTTCAGGAATGCCCACACCTGGTTGCCTTTTGATTGGACAGTGGGGTCTAGAGAGCTGTGACATTCTCTGAGCCAGGAGAAGTATATATCCTGTATATATCCTGCTGTAGGATTTTTTTGGGGGGCTCACTTTGAGAAGAGTTGTTTGATTTGACCAGATAAGACTTTGGGCAGCCATTGAGAGTCCCCCAGCTTTGAAAACCCAGATGTTGGTGCTTCCCTCTCTGGTAACTGACTAGGTATGGATGTAATGGTTAGACAGTTAGAGGCCTGTCTGTTTGATCTGTTTCTCTGTCTTCTTGTAACTTCTGCCTGTAACTTGTTTGTATTCTCTGAAGTTTGGGGTGCAGACCTTTTTCCCCTGAGCTAGGTAAATGACATATGTTTGATTAAAGCAAGATTGCTAACCCATTTTGAGTTGCTTTCCTTTAGAAAAGCAAATCTAGGGACCTGTGTTGGCAGCCACCCTGGGGATGCTGGGGTGCTTGCTGCTACAATGTGGAGTCAGGAAACCTGGGTTCTAAATCCAATTCTGCTGACTTACTTATGACTTAGGCCTTAGTTCCCTCTTCTATGAAATGAGGGGGTTGGACTTACTGACCTCTATGACACTTCCAGCTCTAAATCTATAACCAATGATTCTGTTGGGAACTGAAGAGACCTTTGAAAAAGAAATCTGTCAAGGAGAGTGAAAGGGAGCAGCAACAGGGAGCAATGAATGGTAATACCTTCTAAGAGAAACTGAAGATGAGAGTTATAGGAAACAAGCAGGTCTAGAAAGACAGTGGTCATAGAGGCAAATACCAACAGAAGGAAACAAACCTGGACCCAACCTTGCTGGGGCAGGAGTTTAAGTTCCTGGTGGGCATTGCTACTTTATGTGGACTAGGATATGAGTCCTCTTTGTTTCCATTAACACATAATAAAATTGCTCATGTTTTGAGCCTTGTGAGTCTGTATACTTATTAGAGGAGCCTGTGACTAACCTTGAGAAAATGTCAGATAATTATATTTCCAGATCATCTGTATGGGAGCAATTAGCCAGAGAAATGAGGATTCCTCAAAATATAACTAGGCCCCTCATAGCAAGAAAGAGTCTCTGGCATGAACCATATATGAACTCCAATAGAGGATTCATTTAAGAGAGTAAAACATTCATACTGACCCAGTGGTCCAGAGTTACAAATATGAGTAGCTAATAATGAATGTTTATATTTATAGAGGATATTATTGTTATATTATCTCATTTGATTCTCATAATAAACCACTGGTTGTTGTAAGGTAGAAAATTCAGGAATTATTATTGCCATTTTACAGTTGAGGAAATTGAGGCTTATTGCACTTAAATGTCTTGGTCAAGGTCACATCGCTAATACATGCCTTAATCAGGATCCAAATCCTGATCATTTGATACCAAGTCCTATGTCCTTTCTAACATCTTACGCCTGAAACATATGCCTTTCAGTTCAGTTGGCAGTGGTCATTGGAAAATTACCAATGGTTTCTTAATTTTTAAATCTGATTCCTCCCCCGCCCCTTTAACCTTCTTGTCCTTTCTTCAGAAACGGAAAATTTTGACTTTTCTCCTTCTGGATATTTTCTCCTCTCTGAATTTTCACTATACTTCTCTTTCCTGGCTCTCCTCTTACCTTTCTGACCATTCTTCAGTCTCCTTTGCTGGCCCTTCATTCATATTATGCCTCTTAACAGAGGATGTACACTAAGACTCTGGTACAGGCCATATTTTTCCCTCTATTTAGAATGTTATCAGATCTACATATAGTCCTATCTTCTCTCCTTACCTCCAGTCTCACATTATATTAGACATTTCAAACTAGAGGTCCCATAGACATCTCAAACTTTGCAGATCTAAACCAGAATTCATTGCTCAGCCCCCAACTCACCCTTCTTCTGATTTTACCTATTACTATTGAAATTACAACCACCCTTCCAGTCTTCCACATTTTCTACTTTACTGTTATTCTAGACTCATCATTCATTTGCCTCTGCATTTCCAATTACTTGCCAAACCTTGTCATTTCTGTCTGCACAACATGTCTTACATCTATCCTCTTATTATTATTTAAATAATCATTGCATTAGTTCAAGGTTAAGGACTATTGCAACAGTTTCCTAATTGGTCTATCTGTTCCAAGTATCTGTCCACTCTAACCCATAATCTACATAACTGCCAAAATGATTTTCCTTGAGCACAGCTCTTACCACTTTTCTCTCTAATAAATTCCAGTAGTTTTTTATTGCTTCTGTAATCAAATATAACTCACATGTTTGGCTTTTGAAGCCCTTAACAACTTGGCCTTTCCTGCGCCATTATAGATTGTCGTTCTGCCCTCTCTGGTAGGTTGACACTGGCCTTCTTGCCTTTTCTTTCTATCTCCAGTTTCCATATCTTTGCACTGGTTGCTTCCTATGTCCTTCTTTGTCACCTATCCTTGGTTTTTTTCTTTACTTTCTTCAAGATCAGTTCAACCACCAACTTCTCCACAAATCCTCTCTTCATTTCCTTGATTGCTAGTGCACTCCTGCCAAATAATGTTATATTTGCTTAGTATTTATTCTACATTTGCATATTCACACCTTGTCCCACAATAAAATGTAAGCTCCTTGAGAACAGAGACTGTTCCATTTTTATCATTATAACTCTAGCACATAGTAGTTACTTAACAAATGGCTGTTGATTGACCGATTGGTTTGTCACCTGGCAGAATTTTAGGGACCACTATCTGGGAGAGGTTGCCAGCATAGCTAAATTCTCCTGGTTTTATTCAGCAAAATAAGTCAACCAAAAAGCTGAATGTATAGCTCTCTCTCTGTTTACAGGAGAAACATTTTTTGAGATCCCTTTTTGGGGATAAAGGCCAGGTGTGGACTCAAAGAATTGCAGAATTTTAGATCAGGGAGGTATTTAAGAGGTTACCTAGCCCAATTCATACTTGACTAAAAAGTCTTTCTATAGTTCCTCTGTTATCTCAGAAACGTGGACATTTATTTAGCCTCCCTATAGAAATACCCAGCGAGGGGTTGGGGATATATTACCTCTACTTTTACTCAATCCTTTTTATATTTTATAACAAAAATCTGAAATTTTTCTCAGTGCATTTCCCACCCATTTTTCCTGGTTCTACCCTCTGGGGTCAAGCTGAAACAATTCCCATCTTTTTTCCTAAGATAGCACTTTGAATACTTAAAGACAGCTATCAAGTTTCCCATTGTTCATTGAATTCACTTGTTCAATCAGGCTGTATCTACCTACCTCATTTAGTGCACATCTGTCTGCCTTATAATAAAGATAGCCTGAGAGAATTTGTCAAATGCTGTGTTAAATCCATACTCTAATACCTAAAACATTCATTCCTTTGATCTACTAATCCAGTGACTCAGCATGACCTGGCTGTATGACTTTAAGTAGCTACCACTTCTCTTAGAAATCCTCACAAGTCATTCTTTTAAAAATAAGTTCTAGAATTTTGCCATGAATTGAAATCCACCTCACTGGTATAAGTTGCAGAAACCATATTCTTGTTGCTGAAAACCAGGGCCCTGCTGCACTTTTCCTGTTCTCCAGTTTACTGACAGGGGTGGCTTGGTGGCACAGTGAGTAAAGTGGCAGCCCTGGAGTCAGGAGAACCTGAGTTTGGATCCAGACTCAGACACATAACACGCAAAAAAAAAAAAAACACAAAACACACACAGACACACACAAAACTAGCCATGTAACCTTGGGCAAGTTACTTAACCCCAATTGCCCTCCAAAAAAGGCCAAATAAAAAAGTTTACTGACAGCTTCTCAGCAATTATATCTTCCAGTCAGTACCTTGGGATGTAATTTCTCAGGCCCTACTGTCTTGATTTAGGGTAGATGGATACTCCCTACCATCTCCTCCCTTATTTTTGGTTTCTATTCCTTATTATATCTTTTTATTCCATCTTTCCATTGTTCCATCTGTTCCATTTTTATCTTTTGTGTCTAATACCTAGTATCGTGCCTGGCACACAGTAGTTATGTAAGGTATGATTGCATTTTGTTTCTGTAGAAAATTATATAAAAACAGAAATTATTTGAAGTCATACTGATGGCTAGTGTCAGAGACAAAAACTGCTTATATAAAAGAAACTCAACATACCTAAGAAGGCCTCTTCCTGTACGTCAAAAGGGACTGGCAGGCCAGGTGTCATTCACAAAGACTAGGACTCTTAACCCAGACTCGGTATAATAGGACTTTTAATATTGATATCCTAGACTAGAATCTTCAAACTAATGCTTTGTTAAATCTATTAGTAATTGGAAGAAACCTTTTCTCATGCTGATGCAGACTATTGGGGAAGAAACTAAAAATGTTCTGCTTGGCATTTCCTTGTATAAAGAATAAAGTATATGATGATGAGAAGGGAAGGGAGAAATGAAATCTGGAAATGAGAGGATGTAATCAAGGGGGGAATTTAATTAATCCCCAAATGTTAACCAATGGGATTCAAGGTGAGAAATTCAAATCTGGATAAATTATAAAAAAGACTATGAGGGGCAGCTAGGTGGCACAGTGAATATAGCACTGGCCCTGGAGTCAGGAGGACCTGAGTTCAAATCAGGCCTCAGACACTTGACAGACTTACTAGCCTTGTGACCTTGGGCAAGTCATTTAACTCCAATTGCCCTCCAAAAAGCAAAAAATAAAAAATAAATAAAAAGGACTTTGTAATTAGCTTAAATTTGTACCTGAGCCTTTACATTTAAAAGGTCAAGTTAACCATCTGAAATTATGTGAAATAAAAATCTTTTTTTTTCCAAATTCACTCATGGTCAGGTAAAATTCTTGGATGTTTCTGACAGTTACTTAACAAATGCTTGTTGATTGACTGATTGGTTGATTGGTTGGCAAATTCTTAGAGACCACTTGCTGGGAGTGGTTGCCAGCATATAAAATTCTTCAGGTTTTTTTTTTGCTGTAAATAAGTTAACCAATGAGTTGAATGTGTAGTTCTTTCTCTGTCAACTGGATATTGATTAACCACATATGAAATGTGAGGGAGGGAATAAGGAGGGGAAAAGGCTTTTCATCACACAGTGTAATTATAGACTATACTAAATTGTTTGTTGATAGGTGTGAGTAAGCTAACTTTGTGAATCTTTGTGACATTTCTCTTTGTCTTTTTTATTAAGAGATGGTATTCCCAGCTTATAGTGCTTTCCAAGTTGAGTACCTACCTGTTTTGTTGATTGTGTATGTAGGACCTGACTAAGTTTGTTCCTTCCTCTCTTCACCTCAGGAGTTCTCATCACCTTTGTTTTCCATGAAACTTTGTTTCATTGACTTTCAGGCACCACACCAAAGGTTTCTGACTGCTCTGTTGTTCATGTATAGCTCCTGGCTATACACTGTAATGCTCAGTGATGTTTCTGAGCCTTTTTCCCTGAAGACCTTATCAGTTCATAAACCCTCTTGGTTCATAGATGAGGAATCTCAAAACTGCTTCCTAGGAACAATAACAGAGGGAAGGTGGAAGCAAGAACAGCTGCTAATATGTTTCTCTCCAAAAACCATGCCATAGTATGGCTTTGATATTTTTAATGTTTGACTCTGGTATTGTTCACACACTCATATATATGCATGTACATATGTACATACAATTCTGTTTGATTCAACATATATTTATTAAGTACCCACTATAGCTAAGGTGCTGAGCTAGATTTGAGGCATAGAAAGACCAAAATAAAAGTTCCTGACCTTAGCCAATAAGCTTACATTCAATGTAGCATGTACACAAATAAGTGGTGAACAAAATCAATTGTAGATACATCATGGTGTACCAGAGAGACAACAACCTTGGTTCAAGTTCTATTTCTAATGCATACTTCATGTGGACCCTGGGTAAGTTCACTTAACTTCTAATGCCCCAGGCCTGAGACACAAAAGGTGCAGATTTGGGTTGGAAGGGCAAATTTATTTAATAGGAATTCCTTACATTGAAGAAATCACAAGTTGAATTCAAAGTATACAATAAAATGATGTACTACAAGAAATTAAATTCATGGGGGAGAGAATATGACCAACCAGGGAGGAGAAGCCTTCATAGAAGAGGTGGCATCTGAATTGATCTTTGAAGGAAGAGAAGGATTATGAGAGCATAAGATTGAGTCAAAAATTCTAAAAGGTAGATTCTGAGACATTGCCCTGAGACAAGGGCATTCTAGGTGTGGTCAATAGCCATGATTGTATGGATATGGGAGATAACAAGTGTCTGAGGCAAGATTTGAAGTCAGGTCTTTCTGACGCCAGGTCCAATACTCTATCCATGTACCATGAAGCCGGAAAGTAAGAAATGAAAAAGATTTTAGAGGGTCTCAAATACCAAGATGTTTTTATTTTATATTTTAGAAGTAATGGGTAGCTACTGAAGATTGTTATGCAGAAGAGCTACATGATTAGATGTGTTTTGGCAGCTGTATGGAGAATAGATTGGAGGGAAGAGAGATTGGATCCAGAAAGTTCAACTAAGATGCTATTGTAGAATTTTAGGTGAGAAGTGATAGGGACTTATAACTACGATAAAAACCATTTGGATGGGGAGGAGGGGATGGATACAAAAGATGTTATAGAAATTGAACCTTCAAGACTTGGAGATTGGTTGTGGTAAGGGAGAGGGAATAGTAGATGTTGTAAAAGTGTGAACTTGGGTGAATGGTGGAATGCTGGTGTTTTCAGTGGTAACAAGGAAGTTTAGAAGAGGAACAGATTTGGGGAGATGGATAAGTTGCATGAAGTATGTTAAGATTCATATATCTGTAGTATGTCCCAGAAAAGATGTCCAGTGGAGAGTTGATTATATGGGACTGGGGTTTAAGACAAAGATTAAAGGTATTTATATAGCTTTGAAAGTGATCTACAGAAAGAAACTTTGAAGCCTTGGGAGCATTGAGAGAGAAAAACACATGAGATTAAGCCTTATGGGACACTCTCACTAAGAAGGCTGGATATGGATGCTGATGCAGGATACTGGATGAGGAGCCCAGTCAGGTGGGGAAATATTGGCATGAAACTCAAGGAAGGTGAGACCCTCTGGGAGGAGGGGATGGTTAACAGTGTCAAAAATTTCAGAAAGGTTAAAAAAAAGAAGACTAAGAAACCATCTTTAGATTTAGCACTTAAGAAATTTTGGTAATATTGGAGTGAAAAATGTCAATTGTGTTAGATTTGTGGAGAGACTGGGTGGAAATGTTTTATATGGAGTGGTATTGAATACTTCCTTAGTTTATCTTGACTATGCCAACCCTTCTCCAAAATAAATGGTTGAGTAGTGAAACATTTCGCTAACTAGACTTTTGTCCAAAGCATTGCAAACAAGTGACTGGAAAACTTTTTAAAAAGCCATATCAACTGACATTCTTTTTCACTGAATTTCTAGAATAAACTCTCTTTGTAGCTAAAAAGAATCATACATCTTAGTTTAAGTTGAAAAAGGGAAGAAGACTTAGATTAGATTTTAGGAGCTTAGATTTTTAATTCTTTTTACCATCTTATTTTTGATGTAGTGATGCCATTCAATCCTGAAGTTTTACTTTGGGAAGGAAAAAGTCCTTTTAGAAGAGCACAAAATGCCTGAACTTTCTACATGCCACCTCATCCACCATCTCAGATAAAGGTTAGTCAACTGACTACAGAAAGCAAAGATAGAGAGTGGGGGAAAATAAGACTTTCATCAAATCATATATAGCCAGAGGCTGCAGTCAATTATTTATCCTTTCATAGCTGTGAAAAACCATATGCTCTGAGGCCCAGGAGACTATAGAAATTCCATGCTTTTCTCAGACTTTTGAGAAGTAGCTGGGAAATTCTACCCAAGTTCACACAATTAATTTCACCAGGATTTAGCATATGTTCAGATTTGTAAGTAACCTAGAGACAAGCATTTTGAATATTACTAAAGGATAAATGACATCTTGAAGATAAGCTACGCCCCCCATGAAAGGAAGAATGTTGGCATCAGCAAATTGAAGAGAGTGAATGATGAGTCGACTTCTAATTTGGGAAGCTAGTAGCTAAAGCTGAAACTTTGTCTATTTCCCTCTTTCTCTGTCTTTGTGTCTCTTTCTCTGTGGGATTTTAAGGTTTTTACAAAGTATTATACATCCCATTTGATCTTAACAGATCTGTGTGGTATGTACTGCAGGTGTTATTATCCCTATTTATAGACGGGAAAACTGAGGTCCAGAGTGACTAAATTGCTGCCTGGGGCTCACCTAGTCGATGTCAGGCTCAAGATCTGTACTCAGGTTATTTTGGATTCCAAGTAAAGTATACCTTTCTCTACTCTTCACAGTCTCAAATTATTACTGGTCTCAGACAGGGAGAAAAGCCATGCTATCTCCTGGAGCACTATTTCCCTCCACAAAGGGATGCCAGTTCTACAGCCAGCAAGAATGTTATGTCTAATGAATCTGGCCTGGCATCTTCCCATCAGGTTAGGTTATCTATCTTGGATGCCCTGTTGTTATTGAGATGTTTTCAGTCATGTCCCAACTCTCCATAACCCCATCTGGGGTTTTCTTGGCAAAGATATTGAAGTGATTTGCCATTTCTTTCTTCAGTTCATTTTACAGATGAGGAAACTCAGGCAAATGGGGTTAAGTGACTTGCCTAGGCTCACATAATTAGTATCTGAAGCTGGATTTGAGCTCAGGTCTTTCTGACTCCAGGCCTGGCTCTCTATCCCTAGTCTGGTACAAATGATATAGGGTATGACTATTATGGAGCAATGTTATTTGAATGAGAGAGGTCATTTTTGGCATCCTCATCTATTCTCCTCTCTTCTCATAACCATGTTAAAATAGCTCTTTATCTTCTCCAGATATCTTCCTGTTATTCCTCCTCACTGCCAACATAACATTCCAACTCCCACCCTGGGTAATCTTTCATTACTATCCCAGCCTAGAACCAACATGCTACTACTCTTTGGTTATCTTGATGCCATATCTCTGTGTATCACCGCATGGGTACCCTTCCTCTTCCCCTTCCCCTTTCCAAATCTGGGAGTAGTAATCAAATCAAAATTATCATTCCTGGAAAGGATTATCCAATATTACCTTATGGTTCCCCTTTCTACCCTTGTGACTTCTCAGTCCAAAACATTCCTCTCTACCCACCCCTCCTCTAAATTTGTTGTCTTCCCCTATTAGGATATAAGCTTCTTGAATGCAGACCCTTGATTTTTCTTTTTGTATCCCTTAAACTTAGTACAGTGCCTAGCACATAGCACCTAATAGTTTTCCCCTTCATTTATTCAAATAAAGTTGGTCCTCATAGATTCTAGAATGTTTAAGCTATAATAGATCATAGTGACTACAGTATAAAGACCAAATCCCTTTGCCTGGCATTCAAAGCCTTACACACCTGGGCACTACCCTGTGTCTGCAGGCTTATAATGTTCACTTCCATATGTTCTATGCTCCATACAAACTGGATTACTATGATCTCTTAACACCCCAAGATTTCCTTTATTCTCTTTTGGGTTTGGACCTTTGTTCATATTGTCCCTTATGTCTGGAATATTCTCCCAATACATATTTGACTCTGGTATTTGAACCTTTTCTTTATAGCCTAACTAAAATGTCATCCCCTCCAGGAAGGATTCTGTCAATAGTTGTCCTTCCCTCAAGAGAGATTCGGTTCTCCTTCAGACTTAGCTCTTTTCCTCTCTCTAATGCCCTTGGTAATATTATTGCATGTTGCAATTATTGGGGTTTCTGGGTACATAATTAATCTATAAGCTCCCATGAGAGCAGAGGCTGTCTTATGTAAACTGTGTGCTCTCCTCATCTACTTCTCTCACCTGCCCCATCCCAGGACATTTCAATGTGCATAATCAATACTTTAAAGCTTCATTTTTAAAATCATTGGCGGTTGTCCAGCAGAAGGAGTCCTGGATCAGAGGCCTGAAAATGTGGGTTCAGTTCCTGATTCCGATTACTAACCCTGTTTAACTAACTTTTGGGCAAGTCACCCCTTCACGTTGTTGCTTAGTTTCTTCATCTGCAAAATGAGAGGTCAGACAAGATGATTTCAGGGATCACAGAATTAAAATTTGGAATATAAACTTAAAGATCACTCAGTCCAGCTTCTACATATTACAGATGGGGATGCTGAAGCCCAGAAAAGTAAAATGATCTACTTAAAGACATCAAGCAAATTAGTGACAGGGATGAGATTCAAACTCCGGACCCTTAATTCCCAGTATAATGTCCTTTCTTCTACACTACCTCCAGAGCAAATTAGGTTCAATTTATCATGAGAACTATAGTGGAAAACATTTAAAATAGGCATTTATAGTGATTATATTAGGGAATCCAATAGAGGGAGTCACTGTAGGCTTGGATGTACTTGAGTTGAATACTGTGATTTTATTAATTTTCTATTTGCTAAATTAATGTCTAATCTGAAAACAAAGTATAATTCATTTCCATTTCTCTGCTTAACATGATCATACCTCAGGCCCTTCTTTTGCACAGGCAAGGGGGCCAGCAGTTGTAATTGTGATTCAAAATGGACAATGGTGTGGTGTTTGATGTCAAAACATGTTCCTTGTCCTATTTTCTTCTTTCACTTTAGAGCACCTCTGTGCTTTTGTGTTTATTTGAACTGCTCACCTCTGGGCCATTCTCATTTATTTTTCTGCCTTGTCTGAGCATTATGGGAGGTGAAGTTGAAAGAGAGGCAGAAATACTGTGGGGCTGGAAATTGTTCTGGTCCATTACCTGAGTGTGGAGCTTCTGCATCCCAGCTTCCCCAGCACACTCTGAGGTGAATGATTACTTGTCCAGGCCTCTTTGACCCTTGCGATCTCTCCCCCATTCCACCTTCCCCCCCACTTATTTCCTTTTCATGACCTTCAGTTTATCACTCCCTTTCCCTCTGTCTACTTCAGGGAATAAACACCCTTGTTGCTGGGTTCAGTTAGCACACAAACAGGCTTTTAACAAAGCTAGACGGGGTGCTGGAGGTGGGGGTTGGGGGGACAATGAGGAAGAAGAGAGAGAGCTTCACACCAGCACAAACTATTAACCTTCCACCC